>NC_081558.1:97026968-97212231 GCF_022355385.1 Mustela nigripes
ACCAGGTGGGATTCATCCCTGGGCTACAAGGATGGTTCAACATTCACAAATCAATCAACGTGATAGAACAAATTAATATGAAAAGAGAGAAGAACCACATGGTCCTCTCAATCGATGCAGAAAAAGCATTTGACAAAACCCAGCATCTGTTCCTGATTAAAACGCTTCAAAGTATAGGGATAGAGGGAACATTCCTGAACTTCATAAAATCTATCTATGAATGACCCACAGCAAATATCATCCTCAATGGGAAAAAGCTTGCAGCCTTCCCTTTGAGATCAGGAACTCGACAAGGATGCCCACTCTCACCACTCTTGTTCAACATAGTATTAGAAGTCCTAGCAACAGCAATCAGACAACAAAGAGAAATAAAAGGTATCCAAATTGGCAATGAAGAAGTCAAACTCTCTCTCTTCACATGTGACATGATTCTTTATATGGAAAACCCAAAAGACTCCACCCCCAATCTACTAGAACTCATACAGCAATTCAGCAACGTGGCAGGATACAAAGTCAATGGACAGAAATCAGTGGCTTTCTTATACACTAACAATGAAAATACAGAAAGGGAAATTAGAGAATCGATTCCATTTACTATAGCACCAAGAACCATAAGATACCTGAAAAGAAACCTAACCAAACAGGTAAAGGATCTGTATTCGAGGAACTACAGAACACTCATGAAAGAAATTGAAGAAGACACAAAAAGATGGAAGACCATTCCATGCTCTTGGATCAGAAGAATAAACATTGTTAAAATGTCTATACTGCCTAGAGCAATCTATACTTTTAATGCCATTCCGATCAAAATTCCACCGGTATTCTTCAAAGAGCTGGAGCAAACAATCCTAAAATCTGTATGGAACCAGAAGAGACCCCAAATTGCTAAGGAAATGTTGAAAAACAAAAATAAAACGGGGGCATGACGCTACCTGATTTCAAGCTTTACTACAAAGCTGTGATCACCAAGACAGCATGGTACTGGCATAAAAACAGACACATAGACCAGTGGAACAGCGTTGAGAGCCCAGATATGGACCCTCAACTCTATGGTCAATTAATCTTTGACAAAACAGGAAAAAATATACAGTGGAAAAAAGACAGTCTCTTTAATAAATGGTGCTGGGAAAACTGGGCAGCTATATGCAGAAGAATGACTCGACCATTCTCTTATACCATATACAAAGATAAACTCGAAATGGATAAAAGACCTCAATGTGAGGCAGCAATCTGTCAGAATCCTAGAGGAGAACATAGGCAGTAACCTCTTTGACATGGCCCACAGCAACTTCTTTCAAGATGTCTCCAAAGGCAAAGGATATAAAAGTGAAAATGAACTTGTGGGACTTCATCAAAATCAAAAGCTTCTGCACAGCAAAGGAAACAGTCAACAAAACGACGAGGCAACCCACAGAATGGGAGAAGATATTCACAAATGACAATACAGACAAAGAGCTGATATCCAGGATCTATAAAGAACTCCTCAAAGTCAACACACACAAAACAGATAATCATTTCAAAAAGTAAGGAGAGAGAGTCAATTATCATATGATTTCACTTATTTGTGGAGCATAACAAATAGCATGGAGGACATGGGGAGATAAAGAGGAGAAGGGAGTTGGGGGAAATTGGAAGGGGAGGTGAACCATGAGAGGCTATGAACTCTGAAAAACAATCTGAGGGTTTTGAAGCAGTGGGTTGCGGGGGGAGGTTGGGGGAACCAGGTGGTGGGTATTATAGAGGGCACAGATTGCATGGAGCACTGGGTGTGGTGCAAAAACAAGGAATACCATTATGCTGAAAATTAAAAAAAAAAAAGTGGGCAGAAGATATGAACAGACACTTTTCCAATGAAGACATACAAATGGCTAACAGGCACATGAAAAAATGTTCATCATCACTAGCTGTCAGGGAGATTCAAATCAAAACCACATTGAGATACCACCTTACACCAGTTAGAATGGCTAAAATTAACAAGACAGTAAACAACAAGTGTTGGGAGAGGATATGGAGAAAGGGAAACCCTCTTACACTGTTGGTGGGAATGCAAGTTGGTGCAGCCACTTTGGAAAACAGTGTGGAGATTCCTTTAGAAATGAAAAATAGAGGGGCACCAGGGTGGCTCAGTGGGTTAAGCTTCTGCCTTCAGCTCAGGTCATGATCTCAGGGTCCTGGGATTGAGCCCCACATCAGGCTCTCTGCTCAGCGGGGACCCTGCTTCCCTCTCTCTCTCTGCCTATTTGTGATCTCTGTCTGTCAAATAAATAAATAAAATCTTAAAAAAAAAAGAAAACTACAGTTGAGGAAAGAATCAAAGATGACACAAATAAATGGAAAGGCATCCTGTGTTCATGGACTGGAATAATTAGTAATGTTGAAATGTTTATACTACCCCAAACTATATATAGATTCAATGCAATCCCTACCAAGATTCCAATGGCATTTTTTACAGAAGGAGACAAAACAATCCTAAAATTGTTTTTATAATCTTTTACAACATAATCGTGAGAAAAAAAAGAACAAATCAGGAGGCATCACACTGCCTGACTTCAAACTATATCATAAATCTATAGTAATCAAAACAGTATGGTATTCACATAAAAACAGACAGACAAACCAATGGAACAAAATTGAGACTCAGAAATAAACCAACATGTTTAAGTCAACTAACATTAGACAAGGAAGCCAAGAATACTTAGTGGAGAAGGACAGTCTCTTCAACAAATGGTGCTAGGAAAATTGGATACTCACATGTAAAAGAACAAAACTAAACCTCTATCTTACACCATTCACAAAATTTAATTTGAAATGAAAGTCTTAAATTTAAGTCCTGAAACCATGAAACTCCTTGAAAAAAATCATTAAAAAAAAGCTCCTGACATAGGTTCTAGCAATGAATTTTTGATATGACACCTAAAGTGGCAAAATAAAAAACAAGTGAGATGACATCAAACTAAAAAGCTTCTGCACATCAAAAGAATCAATAAAATGAAAATATAACCAGTAGAATGGAAAAAAATACTGCAAATCTGATAAGGAGCCAATATCTAATACATATCAAAACTCATACAACTCATTAGCAAAAAAAAACAAAAACAAAAACAAAAAAAAACAAAAACAAAAACAAAAAAAGCTACCACAAACCCCCTAATTAATCAAATAAAAAATGGGTCAAAGGTCTTCATTGACATTTTTCCAAAGAAGATTCACAAATGGCCAACAGGTACAAGAAAATGTGCACAACATCAGTAATCATCAGGGAAATATAAACCAAAACCTCACACCCATTAGAAAGGCTATCATAAAAAAAGACAAGAAATTAGTGTTGGCTAGAATGTGGAGAAAGGAGGACCCTTGTGTGCTGTTAGTGGGAAAGCAAACTGGTGCAGTCACTGTGGAAACCAGTACAAAGGTTTCTGAAAAAATTAATAGGACTACTATGTGATCTAGTAATTCCACTCCTGAATATTTACCTGAAGGAAACGGGAACACTTATGAAAGAGGTATCTATGCCCCTCTGTTAACATCACTTTCAATAACCAAGATATGTAAATACACTATAGGTCCATTGGTGGATGAATATATAAAGAAATTGTGGACTATATATTCAATGGAATATTTAGCCATTAAAAAAAAGGAAATTCTGCCATTTGAGACAATATGGATGGCCCTTGAGGGAATAATGCTAAGTGAAATAAATCATATGGAGAATGACAAATATTGTATGATCTCACTTATACGTGGAATCTTTAAAAAAACAAACTCATAGAAAAAGAGATTAGATATGTGGTTACCAGAGGTCAAGTGTAGGAGAAGAGGAGAGTTAGAAAAGATGGTTCAAAAGGTACAGACCTCCAGTTACAAGAGAAATAGACACTGGGGATATGATGTACAACATGATGACTATAGCTAACACTACTAGATTGTATATTTGAAATTTGCCAAGAGAGTAAATTCTAAATGTTCTCATCACAAGGGAAAAAACTATTCTTTTTTTTTTTTTTTTTGGTATCCAAATGAGGGGATGGATGTTAACTTACTTTGATAATCATTTCACAATATATATGTCAAGTCATTATGGTATACACCTTAAACTTGTACAGTGCTGTGTGTTTATATCTCAATAAAACTGAAAAACAAACAACACTGATTACTATCTTATAGTTTGGGAGGTCAGAAGTCCGATATAAACTTCTTAGGCTGAAGACAAGGCATTGGCAGGGCTGCATCACTTCTGGAGGTTGTAGGGGGAGAATACACATCTATTCCATTGCCTTTTCTGGCTTCCAGAGACTGCCTGCATTCCTTGGCTGATGGCCCCTTCCTCCATCTTTAAAGTCAGCAGTGCAACTTCTTCGAATCTCAATCTAACATCTTCACCATCCTCCTCTGATTCTGACCATCTGCCTTCCCCTTATGAGGACCAATGTGTTTATATTGGAACCACCTAGATAATTTCCCCATCTCAAGATCTCCACCTTAATCACCTCAGCAATGTCCCTTTTAACATGTAATATAGCATAGTTGCAGATCTGGGGGATTAGGATGGGGATGGGGGGAATTATTCTGCTTACCACAGTGCTCATCTGTTATTTACATCATGATTTGGGACTGAAGAGCTACCAATAAAGTGTGAACTTGCTGCAGTTACTCAGATAATATACCATGAGAACTGAAATATGCATTCTGTGATTAGGGGCACTAGTCTTATTTAAGTAAACCATAGTAACTGGAATTTGCGTATAACTTAATCATGCATAGCAAAGGCTGCCTGTTTAAGTCCAGCTGATAAGTCAAAATGATGAGAAGATGCATAGGACTACACATCCAGAGCCACTGCTGCAGAAGATCAGGTGGAAATGACCTATATGTCTGCACTCATGTTTAGAGAAGAAGAGAAGAGCCTTCTCTTGTGCTGGATCTCAATACTGACTGCACTACAGCTTTTCTCTCTGAGAAACATGGTATAGGTAAATATGGAAAAAAAACCTCAAGAAATAATAATATAACTTCCCTCTTATCTTTGCCATCTTCTGCTTACTCCCTCTCACCCCCCAAAAAACATGTCTGAGTATTTTGTGCACTAATATGCAAGTACTAATAGTGTATTATACTTTGTTTATAAAGCAATTGTTTTTTTTAATTTCTGGTTAATAAACATAAAAGAACTTTTCTGATAACTGATTATGAAATAAGAAACATTTCCTATGTGCACAGACATTGCTGAACCTACTTAACAATGCAAACCCTAGAATAAATAATTAGGAACTCAGCTTTTGGACACTCTTAGATGAAACACAATTTAAAAAACTGAAATACTGATATACATTTCTCATAAATTCATTTTATTTCAACAGCAAGAAATTCAGTAATACACCTTTGAGGGAATTATAAAATATCATCTCTTTAGCATGGATATTCTCACCACACCACAAACACAGAAAGAGGCACTAAGAGATGGATATGGAGGTGTCTTCCTTCTCTGGCATTATTGTATTAAACTGCAGTATAAACTTCTGATCTTACAGAACAGGATACCTCTTGAAGAGGTGTAGCTTATTTTATAATATCTAAGTATTGCAAATACATTCATTGTATGAATTGAGGAGGGAAAAGGAGAAGAAACACCATTTCATGAAAATCCATTCCTGGATGACATCCATACCAAGCCTACCACTTTACAGACTTCAGAATTTATTAGCCAATGCTGCTTACAAAGACGATTCTGGCAGTCTTAATATTGGACAAAAAAATCACACACAATGCCTAACTGTGGTAGTCGATGAGAAACTAAATCTCTATCTGCCTATGGTTCCTGCTGGGGTCTGCATCACAAATGTGATGCACAGGGCTAGAAATGCCCCTGAGACAGCAGTTCCACTGTCTTCATGCTTCACATAGACGAGACCCAAAGTGCTAAGTGCATATTTCAATCATGCATTCTGAACCCGTTTAGAGCCACAAAGAGCTGGAAAAGGCGATTTCAGTCCCTCTTTGAGAGGGAATATAATCATTAAACTTGGTATTTTGCCTCAAAAAAGGTTTCTTCACATTACAGAGAATAAAGTCTGACATACATTTTGAAACTCTCACTAACATCACTATTCCACATCCATCAAGACTTGAGAGTTGGTCTTCCTGAAATACGTAAAAGGGTAATCTCTCTTCCACGTGGTTGTACCTACACCAGGCTTCCCAACAAGGACTTCATCATCTATACAATTACACATCAAAGTCCTTCAGCTCTCCCCAGCTCGCACCTATTTTCACTTTCACTTTCAGTTTCACAGAAAGTTCTACGGCACTTTCCATTTCATTCTTGACAATCTGAGCTACCTGCAAAAAAAAAAAAAAGGAGGAAAAAAAAAAGAGGTTAGCAAACTCTCTTCCCCAATCAAAGAATGTTTCCCAACCCACCACTGAGGTGATAAGCCAGACTGCAGCTCTTCACCTCATGGTTCTTAAAACTCAAAATCCAAAAAGAAATATAGACATTCCAAACTGGTCTACACTAATGAGCAGGAGCTCTGCCAGTTTCAGTGTTTTTAAACCCTCAGGAAAGGGCAAGATTCTCATATAACTTCTCCCAAACAGAAACAGCCTTGCATCAAAAGTTTCTTTAAAAATGAGTATGAAACAGAGCACTCTTAGCTCTTTCTCTACCCTTATGGACTCAACATTTATGTAGCCATCCTGGGGTTCCAGGGAAGGGTTCCAGAAACCTCATGCACCTTAACTTGACCTTCCGCATCTTAGTCTTCTATGAAATGGACGCAAACCCTGCAAAAATACCTGAACAACATCCTCTTCTGCCACTTCATATAAGAGCTCATCATGGAGTTGAAGGACGAAGAAGCCTCCTCTGATTGGGGAGAACATCCCTTGCAGTTTTCTCTTTGGTAACAATCCTATCCCATGAAAAAAGTAGGAAAACTGATCAGCATGTTACTGTGCTATAGAATAGGTTTTGTTTGTTTGTTTGTTTGTTTTTAGGGATTTTGGGAAACTCTGGAGAATTTTAATTAAGTGATTAAAATATATAAGATTTAGAACTATTAGGAAAGTATCCACTTGCTGACTTTCCACCTATCAGGTAAACTCAAAACTCTACCAGCTTCCTCCCAGAAAGGAGGAACATAACAAAGAAGTCAGTAAATGGAGTTTGAAGAACTGTTCTCCAAAAGACGTCGTCTAACTTACTTCCTATAAACAACCAATATCTCCACTTTCCATGGCACCTTTACTACCAACTTCTCTAAATAATAGCACCAGAGTAGTGTGGGGCCTGACCTCTGCCCCAGGAAAGTGAGCTGGTATTGTCTTTAGGTGGTTTATAAGGACACTCCCTGATATCTTCTTATGGCCAGAAGTGTCACTGTGGTAGAACTGGGGTTTTACCAAATGGACCACATGCAACAAATAAGTAATTATAAACCCAGGGTCCAAATGAGGACTTCAGAGACTACTTCAAGTTATGTGTTAGTCTGTATCTGTACATATTTCTGTGGACTGATCTTTCAGCATATTCTCAAAAGAGCCTATAACTCCACTGTATCAGACTTAGTTACATCTCCTAACAAGCTGGGCCTACTGATACAGATTATGCCCCACTAATCACTAAGATAAGGTTACTTTGAGTAACTGTCCTTAATCATTTCCCCATATCTCAGAGCAGTGCTTCCTCTCTGCCACCCAAATTTCCCACTGATCGTTCCAAGCAGCACAAATACGAACTTCCTTATATCTGGTGCTTCCCTCAGAGAGGGTTCTTCAGCTATCATAATCTGCAGCCCAGATTTATTCACAGGTAGTTCTTACAGGGTAAGAGAGCAAATACAGATGAGGCTGTGGCAAGCTGCTTCCATCCTAGGGCCGCAAATGCTGTGCATCGATCTGTTTGCCAGCTGACTAAAATCTTCTCTGCCCCACCAGGACCCACTTAGCTCACATCGTTGGTTATCAGGACGCTTTTCTGCTTTCCAGTCACCACACCTTCATCCTCTGGATTTCCTGTTGTGCTTTGGCTTCTGATCCCAAATGCTATGATTCTCCTGCTTCCTGTGTGGGCTGCTTCCTCGGGCTCAGCTGACCTACCACTACCTTTAACCTAGCACAAGCCCAGGAAGTGATCCTCAGGGATATATCCACATTGCCTTCCACCCACTCCAAAAACTGTTATTGTCCATATCCTCATTCTAGCCCTGTATCACTCTGCTGCGAACAGTTCTATAAATATTTCAGTCACAGATCACATCTTCCTTTTCTTTCCTTCGATTTTAAACTTAAAAGAGGTTGATAACTTCTATTTCCAAATCCCCTTAAGCACACAGTATAGTATTATCACTCAAATTAGTTTGACCACTTATTCTCCCTATAAAGAGAGAGAATGTGTTATATGTGGTATAAGTGTGGTGTGTGTGTGCACACTGATTGCCATACAAAAAATGTTGAACGAGTAGCCTTAGATATTACAGAAGGAGGTAAGACAATAAAATTAATAATCCTCATGTGATGGGCAAGTCTTTATATCTATGTATTTTTGTATGTAAATGAACATCTTTATATCTGTGTGACTATGTTATTCTCTGCAATGTATATGTATGTCTCTTCTAGAAATATGTTGACATATTGTGAGTTTATTATTATTTTCAAATGTTAATATATGTTTTTGAATTTCCTGTTTAAATTTCTAATATGGTAAATATTAGTATATGTAAACTACATAAAGAAAAGTTCTTTGGGACCCTTAGTAATGCTGAGAATATAAAGACATCATGAGACAAAAACATTTGAAAACTGCTGAAAAATAATGAGTAAAATGCTTCCCTTTTTCTTTTCTGATACAATTAATCTCACTACATTATAGCAGGGTTCTCATTTATGAACAAACCTGTTCTATCACTTTGGAGCATACTCTCCCGATGACCATGGGACTTGAAGGTTGAGCGGAAGATCTCTAACTTCTTCTGAATGTTAACTGTGGCTATTTTAACAATATCAGCTGCTGAACCTTGGATTGTTGTGTTGATAGCCTGACGCTCAGCCTATGAAAATAAATAACGAGGGCTCCATCAGATACACCTACATGGTTTCATACCTGCTTTTAGTATCCACAGATCAGTGCTCACATCTGTAACCTGGACTAAGATGTAACCCAGGACATCAACTATTAACCTGCACCCTAACAACTAGAATGATCTAGGGCTCTAGATTCTGGGCTATCGTCCACATGAAAACAGTCTAAATAGAAGAAGGCCAGATTGCTTCAGTTTAGAAATCTTCAACATTCCGTAATCAAAAACTGCATTACACATAAAATGTACTTAGTAGTTTCAAAATTATTTCACAAACATATATATCATCACTTAAAATGTACTTAGTAGTTCAAAACTATTTCACAAACATATAGATGTCCCTTAATCCCATTTTGATCTATGAATTCAAGGCAATCTCAAAAAAAATCCCAGCAGGATTTTGTGTTTGTGTAGAAATTCACATGCTGCTTCTACAATGTATATGGAAATGCAAAGAACCAAGAATAGGCAAATGCTCTTGAAAACCAAACAAAAGAACGAGGTAAGAAGACTTATTTTGTCATATATCAAGACATCTTGCAAAGCTGTATCACGAAGGCAATGTGGCACTGTCTAAAGAATGAACAAATACAACAGACAAAAATAATGTGTCTAAAAACAGATACATTCATATTTGAAAATTAATTTGTGGCAAAAGTGATACAATAAAGTAGTAGGGGGAAAGCTCAGTCTTTTCAATAAATAGTTAGGGACAACTGTATATCCTTGAGTGGGAAGGAGAAAGACGGTAACCCTCAGTCTCTCAAAATACATAAAAACCAGTTCCTGGTTGATTATAGGTATAAATGTATATGGCAAAACCAAAAGCTCCTAGTGAATATTTTCTTGAAATTGGGGTAGAGAAAACTTTGTTAAAACAGATCAAGGAAAATACTACAATAATACAAAAGATGGATAAATCCGCAGAAGCAAATGGTTCATATCTGGAATATATAAAGGACTGTCATAAATCAGTTAAAAAACAGACAATTCAAAAAAAAAAAGATAAAGACTTAAATAGACGCGCCACAAAAGAAGATATCCAAATGGACAATAAATGAAAAAGGAGCTCAACATCACTAGTCATTAGAGAAAGGCAAAGATCGGAGGGGGAGATGAACCATGATAGACTGTGGACTCTGAGAAACAAACTAAGGGTTTCAGAGTGGAGGGTGGGTAGGGAAATGGGTGAACCTGGTGATGGATATTAAGGACTGCACATATTGCATGGAGCACTGGGTGTTATACGTAAACAATGAATCTGGGAACACTACATCAAAAACTAATGATATACTGTAGGGTGACTAACATAACACAATAATTAATAAATAAACAAATAAATAAATAAATAAGGAGTGAGGCACCATTACACAGTTACCAGAATGGCTAAAAGACCAATGACAGCACGCAACGGCAAGAATGTAGATAAACAGAGCTGATGGCAATGTTAACTGGGATAACCACTCTCTAAAACTGTTAGGCAGTATATACTATAGGTATAAATGTGCTTATTCTGTGACTCACCAATTCCACTCTAAAGGTAATGAAGTTGGGCGCATATGTTTACCAAAAGACACATATAAGAATGTTCATAGCAGGTTTATTAATGATAGCTAAAACCTGGAAATAGTGAAAATTTCTGCCATCATTCAAACAGATAAATAAATTGTTGGTATGGTCCCACGTCAGTTAAATAAAGACATGAACTAGAGTTACATATGACACTAATGAATCTCACAGACCTATATTTGAGTGAAAAAAGTAAGACCCAAGAGTATATACAGTACAATTGTACTTAAATAAAATTCAGGTTCATACAAAACTACTCTATAGTTTCATGTGTGTGCTGGGGTGGGGAGTGGATAGTATTGATTTCGAGGGAACATAAAGAAGCCTTCTGGGTGCTGGAAAAGTTCTATATCATGATTGGGATGGTGGTTTTATGGGTATACACATTAAGACTTCCAGCTTTATGCTTAAGGATTTGTACCCTTTACTGCACATGTTATTTCTCCATAAAAATTTTAAAAATAAACCCAAATAACTCCCTCTCCTCTTATTTGCATAAGAATGCAAAGGCCAAACACAGTGTGGGAGAGAATATTTTCCAAAAATATAATCAATAATGAGCTCTTATATATAAGAAAAAGACGGGGGGCCTGGGTGGCTCAAATGGGTTAAGTATCTGCCTTCAGCTCAGGTCATGATCTTGGGGTCCTGGGAGTCTGCTTCTCCCTTTCCCTCAGCTCTCCTCCCACCCTTGCTGTGCGTTCTCTCTCTCTCTCAAATAAATCTTAAAAAAAAAAATTAAAAGGAAAAAGAAAACTCAACAACAAAAGATGAACAAGAAAACTTTAAAAAGTACTTTCCCAAGAAAAAATAACCTATTGGCTAATACAGATTTGTTAAATTGCTTTACCTCATTAGTATTCAAGGAAATGCAAAGTAAAACTAACAAGACACTACTTTAAACCCACCAGAATAGCTAAAATTGTATCATCTTAATAGCAACTGTTGGCAAGGATGCAGAGCAATGAGAATTGCACATGCTTCTGATAAGAGGACGACTGCTACAACCACCATAAGAAACCATTTGGCTTTGCCTACTAAAACTATTTGGCTTTACCTACTAAAATTCTATGACTTGGTCTTTACCAAACATAAATGCAAACATATGTGCACCAAGGACCTTGGACAAGAATTTTCAAATCATCAAGATTAACTCTGAGAAACAAACCAAGGGTTTTGGAAGAGAGGGGGGAGGGGATGGGTGAACCTGGAGATGGGTATTAAGGAGGGCACATATTGCATGGAGCACTAGGTGTGGTGTATAAACAATGAATCTGGAACACTGAAAAAATAAAATAAAATTTAAAAAAATAAAATAAATAATAATAATAATAAAAACTCTAAACTGGGAACCTAAATGCCCATCAATAGAAAAATAGATAAACTGTGATATATTCACATAATAGAATTAATTTATTACACTATAATAAAACAGTTACTCCAAATGAAACATGAATGACTTACCTATGCAATTTTGAGTGAAAGAAACTAGATGTAAGAATATATACACATGATATAGAAAGAGGTCAAAAATACATAAAACTATAGGCTTAGAAATAATGATAGCAATTATTCCTGGGAGGGCTGTGGGTACTGATTGGGAGCCATCAAGGGACTTTCTATGTGACTTGAGTATTGCTACACAGGTGTAGCTCTGTGATAATATACTGAAATTTACATTTGTTTCCTGTATTTTCCCGATGTATATTTTTCAATATAATAAGGGTTTAAACAAAAAGTAAAACCCCCTATGTTAAAAAGAAAAATATATATATATACTGTGATTGTTAAGTTCTCTTACATAATTATTTCCCAAAGAAAGTATTTACTCATTTATCTATATATGTTTTCTATTTTTTTCCTGGAAAGTTGACAGTGGTAAGTCAAATATTATCTATATTAAATTTGATTAATGATTAAAAAAAAAGTAAAACAAAACCAAAACCAAAATTTACTTCCGATTATGTTTATTCATAATTCAGAGGGTTTGAATTTTCTTTTATTTATTTATTTATTTATTTTTTTAGTGACAGCATGATGAATCAGTTAAAACTTTGACTCCTAAGGTTTGGCATGAAAAGGTTTACTCTCAGAGAGCCCAGATATGGACCCTCAATTCTATGGTCAAATAATCTTCAACAAAGAAGGAAAAAATATACATTGGAAGAAATACAGTCTCTTCAATAAATGGTGCTGGGAAAATTGGACAGCTATATGTAGAAGAATGAAACTCGACCGTTTTCTTATGCCATACACAAAGATAAACTCAAAATGGATAAAAAGACCTCAACGTGAGGCAGCAATCTGTCAGATCCTAGAGGAGAACATAGGCAGTAACATCTTCGACATTGGCCACAGCAACTTCTTTCAAGATATGTCTCCAAAGGCAAAGGAAACAAAAGAGAAAATGAGTTTGTGGGACTTCGTCAAGATGAAAAGCTTCTGCACAGCAAAGGAAATAGTCAACAAAACAAAGAGGCAACCCACAGAATGGGAGAAGATATTCACAAATAACACTACAGACAAAGGGCTGATACCCAAGATCTATAAAGAACTCCTCAAACTCAACACACACAAAACAGAAAACCATGTCAAAAAATGGGTAGAAGACATGAACAGACAGTTTTCCAAAGAAGAAATACAAATGACTAACAGGCACATGAAAAAATGTTCATCATGATTAGCAATCAGGGAGATTCAAATCAAAACCACATTGAAATACCACCTTACACCAGTTAGAATGGCCAAAATTAACAAGACAAGAAACAAGTGTTGGAGAGGATGTGGAAAAAGGGGAACCCTCTTACACTGTTGGTGGGAATGCAAGTTGGTGCAGCCACTTTGGAAAACAGTGTGGAGATTCCTTTAGAAATGAAAAATAGAGCTTCCCTATGACCCTGAAATTGCACTACTGGGTATTTACCCCAAATATATAGATGTAGTGAAAAGAGGGGCCACCTGTTACCACAATGTTCATAGCAGCAATGGCCACAGTAGCCAAACTGTGGAAAAAACCAAGATGCCCTTCAACGGACGAATGGATAAAGAAGATATGGTCCACGCCTACAGTGGAGTATTATGCCTCCATCAGAAATGATGAATACCCAACTTTTATAACGACATGGACGGGACTGGAAGAGATTATGCTGAGTGGAATAAATCAAGCAGAGAGAGTCAAGTATATGGTTTCACTTACTTGTGGAGCATAAAGAATAACAGTGAGGATGTTGGGAGTTAGATAGGAGAAGTGAGGTGGGGGAAATCGGAGGGGGGAGACAAACCATGAGAGATTGGACTCAGAAACAAGCTGAGGGTTTTGGAGGGCAGGTAGGTGGGGGGATGGGTGAGCCTGGTGGTCGGTACTATGGAGGGCACATATTGCATGGAGCACTGGGTGTGGTACATAACAATGAATTTTGGAACACTGAAAAGAAATAAAATGAAAAAAAAAAGAAAAGGCTTATTCTCACAACTTTAGGTGCAAAAATATTAATTTTAAAAAACTTACAGGGTTCATTTACATATATGACTTTATCTACCATTTTTCATAATGTAAATCCCAAGAAACATAACTCCTGTTAGATCAAGTCTAAATTTTTCAGCCTGCCATTAAAAGCCTTCCACTAGCTGGCTCCATTTGACCAACAGAAAATTATCTACCCTTAAGTGACAACTGATTTAGAGATATGGTAAAAGCCTGATAAATATTTGATATCTACTTATATGGGAGACTACAGAGTGAAGAAATAACAAAAAGCCAACTATTCCTCCATGGTCCCTAAGAGCATTAGTGCTCTGAAGGTTTTCAGCTCCAGACAGAAGTTCAGCAGGATGGGGCTGGGAATTTTCAATACATGCAATGTGTAGTGGTCACTGACATGCAAAAGTATGGGAGAAGATGAAATACAAGCAGTTTAAACAGGAAGATGTGGGCTATAATAAATTTAAATGTTCAGATGCATAGAATACTTTTGTGGATCCCAATGATTTCAGAGTTTTTAATAATAATTTGAATACATGCCATCAATAAATACTTAAAATGGTGCTAAAAAAAACAGCCTTCTCCAATATTTTGGATATCCTAATAACCTCTGTCGAGCCAGTGCTTTTAAAACAAATACACAAGTAGAATGAACCAAAAATGAATGAACCACATTTAATGGTTGGCTAATCTCTAAAAACATTGGCAATTTGGTGTGGTATGACAACTGATATGATAACTGAAACAAAGAACAACTAACAGATGTAAAAATTAAATTTATAACTTGTTAGCAAAACAACTAAGTAACTGGTTTACTGAAAAAGAACATCTTTAAAGTATTTGAAGTATTACTAAGTGAACCCATATTTAAATTGGTCTCCTAAAGACTGTGTTCAGCAAATACAGGAATGAGCCATCACTTCAAAATCCTTAGTGAAACAGAAGATCCAATTAATACGCTATTCATCCCTAAGAGGAAAATCATCTGTGTTTAGTCTACAGAAAAAGAATATGTCATTAAAATACTAAGTTAAAAATCCAGAGACATTTCAACATACGTGAGCTTTATGATAAGGGTTGTTGTCATTGATTCCTGGTAAATATCTACGCCTTCCCAAAATGGTCTGAACAAACCCACTTCTTTTACAATTTTTCACTGTCTCTTTCATGAAATGATTAATGCCTACAAAGAAAACACAAAAATAATTATAACCAAAGTCCATTCTTAAGCTCATTCACTAGCTTCAATATAGTGAAATATGCCAAAACCCTACCATGATTCTTCAAATTATATTGCATCATCAAAATTTCACATGTAAACTTTCATTCCCTTTTTGCATATAAACTTTTCATTCCCTTTTTGTTTATATGCAAAACCTTGCATATAAACTTTCATTTCCTTTTTGCAGACTCAGAAAGTTAGATACTAAAGGGACTTTAGAAATGACATACTCTAGGGCACCCGGGTGGCTCAGTGGGTTAAGCCACTGCCTTCGGCTCAGGTCATGATCTCAGGGTCCTGGGATCGAGTCCTGTATCGGGCTCTCTGCTCAGCAGGGAGTCTGCTTCCCTCTCTTTCTCTCTCTGCCTGCCTCTCTACTTGAGACCTCTGTCTGTCAAATAAATAAATAAAATCTTAAAAAAAAAATGACATACTCTAACTCTATCACGAACAAAAAACATTAAACTAAACTCCAGAACAAGAGCAGGTACTAAAACCTAGGATCTTAAGACTATTCCATGGTACTTTTCACAGGCTTCTATTCTTTGATTGTGTTAATCTTTTACTCTTTGGTCTTACCACTTCCAGGCTGCAAACATTAACAGCTCCTTGTTAGCATCTAAGCTACAATCCAAATAGGACCTTACTGCAATTAATACACAAATAATAAATACTTCATTAGGAATATATACAATTCACTTTTTAAAAGTTTAAAAAGACTATGTATAGTATACTATTGAAACACATTCATATTCCCTTTGCAATATAGGCTCATTATTATGTCCTATAGATCTTTAGGGTGAGTGTGTTGTTCCAGGCCAGCCAATGTCTTCACTGCTCATTCCTGTCTCTGAGTTAGAGAAGTCTTCTCTAACTGATCTTTTTTTTTTTTTTAAAGATTTTATTTATTTATTTGACAGAGAGAAATCACAAGTAGGCAGAGAGAGAGAGAGAGAGAGAGGGAAGCAGGCCCCCTGCTGAGAAGAGAGTCCAATGCGGGACTCGATCCCAGGATCCTGGGATCATGACCTGAGCTGAAGGCCAAGTCTTAACCCACTGAGCCACCCAGGCACCCTAACTGATCTATCTTTATTCATATGTGCAGTCTCTGCTTTCTCACAGCTCTGCTCATCCTAAATAATAAACACTAATAACTCCTAACTAAAACACCTCATTTGAGGATTTCCATGTGTGGCTGGCACAGGAGAGACATTTGAGGAGACTGTGGGTGAAAGGAAGGAGAGAAAACCCTGTCAACTGAAGCTGTTGGTGATATTCAACCACCAGCGTAAGAATTTTAGAAAGCAATAAGGCTGTCACCTTTTTCTAAGAATTACTGTGTTACTATTGAGAGAAGAGCAAAGAAAATGATGAGATTGAAGAGAATACATCTCTACAAATTCTCTTACCTTACGATTGTCAGAGGCCCTCAAATATTCAGAGGCTGAAAGAACTACTTTTAAAAAAGCAACCAAAGGGAAGGGTGGGGGGAGGCAAAGCAGGAAACAGATTCTCAACTCTAGAGAACACATTGATGGTTACCAGAAGGGAGGTGGGTGAGGGATGGGTGAGTAGGAAAGGGGATTAAGAAGTGTACTGTGATGAGCACCAGGTGATGGATGTATGAAAGTGTTGAATCACTGTATTGCACACCTGAAACTAATATTATACTGCATGTTAACTAACTGGAATTTACATAAAAACAAAAAAATCATTCCTGTTATACAGTTTACATACAGTAGAAGTAACCCACATTAGGTGAATAGCTAGATGCATTTTAACAAAGGTACACTACAAGATATGAAACATTTTTATCACCTTTACAGTCAGCCCCCCATTATCAGCCTCAAACTCTCACTGATCTGCTTTAAAACACTATATTTTAGTCTTTCATGGTCTTAAAATTCATAAAAATTGACTTATACTGTACATTCTTATTTGAGTTTGTTTTCTTTTGCTAAGTAGTATTCCATAGCGGAGATACGCCAAAATTTGTTTATCCATGATCCTGTTCATAGACATTTGGTTGTTAGGAATAAAAATGCTATAACATTTACATACAAGTCTTTCTTTGGATATGTTTTCATTTTTCTTGGATAAATATGCAATAGTAAAGTTGCAGGATCACATTATTGTTTCACTCTATATAAAAGAGTCATAGCATTTTCCAAAGTGGTTGTACCATTTTACAACTCAACCAGCAATGTAAAAAAAATAGTGTTTTTTATTTTAGCCATTCTAGTGTTTTTGTAATGATATCTCTTTGTGGTTTTAATTTGCTTTTCCCTGATGACTACTGATAATGTTCGACGTGGTCATTCATTTATCTTTTTTTGTCTGTTCATGTAAGGGCCTGGTTAGCCAGAGGAACTTAGTTGCAAACCCCAGATATCGGGACAGGCCAGGCCGGATGGAGACATCCAATCAGTGGGGCGCGCATATATTTACTGTGGTGAATTGAAATCCCATTGGCCACCTGTGTGTGGGCTGGGCTCAACCACCTATATAAAGGTTAGTCTGTGAGGCTGAGGAGTAGTAGGAGGAGTTAGAATAGCTAGAATAGCCATTGGGATAGCCTTAGGGTAGTCTTCGGGAGAGTCGGAGGTCGTTGTCATCATGGTCGTCGGGAGCATCGAGGTCATCCTGGTCATCGTAGTCGTAGGCAGTGGTGCCGCAGCGAACAGACTCGCCGCCAGCAGCCTTGCCACCCAGCGGCCTCGCCACCCTAGTCGTGGTGCTGCTGCGAGTGGCCACGCCAGAGCCGCATCATTCTGGGGAGTGGCTCCCTCCGGGGAGCGGCCTCGTCAGCAGCGGCCTCATCCTGGGAATGGCCTCGTCTAGAGTGGCCTCTTCTTGGGAGTGGCCCCATCCAGGGAATGGCCTCGCCGGCGAGCGGCCTTGTCCGGAGTGACCTTGTCGGGGGTCGTCATTGTCGCCTCTTCCAGTGGCCTCGTCTGGGGAGTGGCCTCGTCAGTAAGCGGCCCCGTCCTGGGAACGGCCTTCTGGGGAGCGGCCTTGTTGGGGTCATCGTTGTCCTCTCTTCGTAAGAGATGCCCTCTACCAGTCAGTTTGATTTTCGATGCTTGGCATGAAATAAAGCTTTGTTTGATTTTCGCTTTGTGTCAGTCTCGTTCCTTTGATCACAGACCCTAACAGTTCACATCTTTTGGCCTTTATTTTATTGGATTGTTTGCCTTCTCAGCATTGGGTTATAAGAGTGTTTTATATATTCTTGATGCAAGTTCATTAGACAACAGAAACTGTAAATATCTTCTCTTTTGTGGCTTGTCCTTAGATTTGCTTAATGGTGTCTTTTACCTATGTTTGCATTTTATGTTTAATTTGGTGTAATTATCACCAAAGAAATCTTTGCCTACCTCAATGTCACAAAGTTTTCTTCTCCTATTTTCTTCTGGAAGATTTATAATTTTAGCTTTTACTTTTGAATCTATGCTCCATATGAAGCTAACTTTGGAATATAGTATAATAGTTGAAGTTCATTTTTTTCCCATACTTGTCTCCAGTTGTTCTAGAACCAATTGTTGACATGACCATCTTTGCTCCATTGAGTTACCATGGTGACTGTTGAAAATAAATCCACCATATACGTATAGGTCTATTTCTGAACCATTTATTGTGATCCATTTTTTCCTATGTCTACTCTTATGCCTACTTTGATTACTGTAGTTTTATGTTAAGTTTTGAACCCAGGGAGTGTTAGCACTCAACATAGTATTTTTCCCCCCCAAATTTTCCTAGTTATTCCAGGTCCTTTAAATTTCCATTTAAATTTAAGATCAATTTGTCAAATTCGACACAAAAATCTAATGGACTATTGACTGGAATTAAATTGAATCTATAGGACAATTTTTAGAAAATTGTCATCACAATAATATTGTACTTTCTAATAACATGGTAAACTTCACATTTATCTAAGTATCTTCAATTTCTTTCAGGATTGTTTTAGAATTTTCAGTAAAGTCTTACACATACTGTTGAATTTATCCCACATATTTCATGTATTTTGATGTTATCATAATGGTTTTATTTTTACTCCATTCACTAATTACTAGTATACAAAAATCCAAATGATTTTTAAAAATTAACTTTATATGGGGATGGGGCACCTGGGTGGCTCAGTGGGCTAAGCGGCTGACTTTGGATCAGGTCATGATCTCAGGATCCTGGGATCCAACCCTGCATCAGGCTCTACACTGAGGAGGGAGTCTGCTTTCCCCTCTCCCTCTTCCACTCCCCCAACCCCTGCTTGTGCTCTCTCTCAAATAAATAAATAAAATCTTAAAAAAAAAAAAAAAACCCTTGTACAGTGGGACATTTTTAAATGTAGTTATTTGCTCTAATAGTTGTTTCATAGAATTCAAATGATTTTCTATGTATAAGATCATGTCATATGTGAATAAAGTTTTCTTTGGGGACTGAGGTCAGGGCTGATTACAAAGGGTATGAAGTTGGGGACTGAAGTAACTTTCTGGGATGATATGGTCATGATTCCATATCCAGGTTGTGGTGTAGGTTATAGGACTCTGTGCATTTGCAAAAACTTATACAAATATACATCTAAAAAGGGTAAATTTTACTGTTATGTAAATTATACCTCAATAAATTGCCAAAAGACAAGATAATTTAAAACAATAATACTCAAACTGCTCTTGTTCTTTCACAGTTCCTGGTACATTTAATCAATGGTTTATTGCTTCGAATTGAAGCTATTAAACCTAAAGCATAGCACAATTTCAAGGTTTTATGGCATATTCACAATGACAAACTAGCATATACAAAAATTGGGGTTTTTTTAATCCCATTTTTGTTCCTATTTTTATGAAAGAAGACCATCTTAGTAAATAATCATAAGGATTGTTATTTAATTAACAATATCTGGTGAAAACTTCTCAGTAATAGAAATGTTAACAGAAAATTTTTAGCACTATTTTTTCAATTAATATGGCAAGATAATTGACTAGTATCTAGAAGAAAACAATATTTAATGTTTCTTTACCTGTATATCTGGATTTGAAGGAATCAATATAGCAAGCAGCATCATTTTCTTTAATGCCCATCTGCTCTGCCAAAGATTTAGCACCCATTCCATAAATGATTCCATAGCAAATCTGAAAAGGAGTCATCACACTCAATAAGTAAATTAGAGGTCATAACTACATAAGCTGCAAATATAAAAAGTTGATCAGAATTGAAATTTGGTAAGCTTTTTATTTCATAGTGTGTCAAATAAATGATTAGATATGCTTTGGGTAGGTTAAACTCATAGAACCTGATATCCAGTGAACATCTTTTCTCTTTTTTGCCTTTTAACAATACTTTGAGGCTGGGGGAGGAAGAAAAGAACGTGAATAAATATGACTGTGTGTGTGTTTTAAGAAACTAATCCTAGTGATTTAAAAGGGAAGATTTGGTTCTGACTCTTTGTCATGTATCCAGTAGTCTTCAGAGCAGCTTTCTACTCCTAAAATAGCACATTAACTTCTGCTTAGAGAAGTGCCCAGGAGTCAGGAAAGAGAAGCATTACAAAAATTCCTCTCCTGGCTCTTGCATAGGACAGAGCAGGAAGAGAAGGCTTCAGGGTTGGATAATAGGGAATACTTCACTGGAAATAAATATGCTTCCCACCACACCACCTCCTAATATCCCACAACTGCAGAATTCAGTTGGGCTAAACAAATTCCTGAGGAAATTTTGGGAGTAATAGGAATAGTTAAAATAGGTCAGTAGGAAATTGTAAATTTAATAATAAGTATTGTCTGGGTTTAAATCCTAGTTGCATAATTTATAAGATTATCTTGCAGAAGCTACCTAAATTCTTATACCTCGATTTCTTCATCCATGAGGATAGTAATACCTGCATCATGGAATTGTTTAATTACTAAATTATTACCTCTTAAGTGATCAGAAAACTAGCATAAAGCAAGTTCATATAAATGTCATTAAATATAATTTTAAAAGATAGCTTGTAAAAGATGATTATCAGAGTCCCAAGCTACTTTTAATGTGATAAAATAACTAGAAGTTTTTGTCCTTTCCCTGTCTTTTTTAATACATTGAGAAAGATTTTTTTTCCTCCTTTTATCTTTTCCTTTTAGGTGTTTCTACATTTTATTTTACTGTGACTTTTCTTTTTTTTTTTTTTTTTTTAAACTTGGGTAGTACATAGCACTGGCTGAGATCTCAGCCAGACCCAAGGAGTAGATAGTGCAGAGCATAAACACTATTAAGTCATGCAAGAACTTATGAAAAAGAGGCAGATATCATCAGTGGATGAGTGTTTGGGTGATAAAGTCAGAATGTCTAAGTTCTGCCATTTTGAGCTCATCCTGACTCCACCACTTATAGCTGTATGATCTTAAGCAAATTACTAACTTCTGATGCTTCTCTTTATGCCTATTTAAAATGGGAACAATAATTATACCTATTTCATGGGTTTATTATGAAGGTTAAGTACTGGAACATTACCTCTTTATCCAGGGTTCGATTCTTGTTGAATGCAGGAACCCAGAGATTATTAAACAGAGAGGGCAAAGCTGGTTTTCTAAGAATGGAAGAAACGTGCTGGTGCTAAACAGGCAATGGTGAGAGGAAGGGTTTCATATCTAATGAGCCAGTGAAGACTTAAAGCTCTGAGTAACTAGAAGTATAAATGCAAAACTAACACAGCAGGATCTTAAAGGTGGGAGTGATGGTCTTTTGCCGCAGCCAGCAATCCTATTTTCTCAAAAATGGCATCAGATTTCCCACAGGCCAAGTGGTGAAAGAAGTATCAGTGTCAATAGCGGCCAGAAAATGGTATAAATGTGGCCTTTGACTTTCTCTGTGCATGACAGTCATCCAGGAGTAGGAACTAAGATGGACCCACTTGAAAAGTCCAAGGAAAGTATAAAGTTTGAAATCTGGATTAGCTAACCAATGACCTCAAAAAATGAAAAAGCTTATCAGTTATTAATTATAATCCACAGTTCAGTGATTT
Organism: Mustela nigripes; assembly: GCF_022355385.1. Taxonomy (NCBI): domain Eukaryota; kingdom Metazoa; phylum Chordata; class Mammalia; order Carnivora; family Mustelidae; genus Mustela; species Mustela nigripes. The sequence goes on from NC_081558.1 coordinate 97,049,312, forward strand.
TTTTCAATAAACATTTAGAGAACACCTGTAAAAATAAAAAGATGAAAATGTTTACAGATGAGAAAGACATTTTTTTTAAAATACACAAACATACACATAAATAACAACTACTACCACCAAGATATCTACCACTAATGTGGTTGGCTTTCCTTATGTGAGGTAGCCTCAGACAAAGTCTATCTGATTCTTTCTACTGACTCTATGAAGAAGAGTATAATGAATACCATGAGACAAGCTCAGCTGAATATGGTTTGAAAGATCCACAGATGGAGAAATCATCATTCTTCAATTGCAAATAACCAAGGCATTTAAAAAATTTTTTTAATCATTAAAATTCTCATATATGTTAAACATGTTCACCTGCTTTGCTTGTTGCCTCAGATCATCCCCAACAGACTCTGGCTCAATCATCTTCCACTCAGCTGCAATACTCCTGAAAACATCAGCTCCAGTGTTTAATACTTGAATGAGGCGACGATCGTGGGATAAATGAGCCAAGATCCTCAGTTCAAGTTGAGAGTAATCAGCAGCTAATATTAAGCCACCTGAAATAGAAATGTTTTAGAAAAGCTGGTACAAAGATAAGTCCACATTTTATACAGTTGAGCAGGATGACAAAAATTTAGTTCTAACTTAGAACCATAAGATTAGGGGAAGGGAGGGAAAACTGAAGGGGAGGAAATCAGAGAGGGAGACAAACCAGAAAAGACTCCACGAAACAAACAGGGTTACAGAAGGAGAGGGGTTGGGGGATGGGATAACTGGGTGATGGGTATTAAGGAGGGCACATGTGGTGATGAGAGCTGGGTGTTATATGCAACTAATAAATCACTGAACGTTATATCAAAAACTAGTAATGTACTATATGTTGGCTAACTGAACATTAAAAAAAAAAAAAAGACATTATGTGCCCAAAAGTTAAAATCTTGCTCTTAATGTGATGCAATTCAGTTCTGCAACTTAATTTTTTTTCTGTTCAGCTTTCAAGAATATGTGATTTGTGACCCCTGACTTCTGCCCCTTAAACCACTATGCTAGTGCTTTCCTCAGTGTTTCTGCAGCCTCTGACACATAATCTAAAGTGGTCCTTTTGTGCCTCTTCCACATAGCACAGAGCCATTAGGCATGGGATACTTAATTTTCTTTTGCATTCTATGCAAAACATTTGCCTGGGTGGCTCAGTCAGTTAAGCATCTGCCCTCAACTCAGGTCATGATCCCAGGATCCTGGGATTGAGCCCCGTGTCACCCTCCCTGACCAGCAGGGAGCCTCTCCCTCTGCCTGCCGTTCTGCCTACTTGTGCTCTCTCTTCAAATAAATAAATAAAACATTAAAAACAACAACAACAACAAAAAAACCTTTGCACAGTTCTGGTACTTCATAGCTCCTTAAATAGTTGTTGAATGAATGAAGAAACTGGTTTGCAATGTGTGTACATTTTAAGTGGGCCTGAAAGAAACATATGCTCTGCTTTGACAATAAAAACATTCAGTGGACTGTGGACTCTGAGAAACAAACTGAGGGTTTTGGAGGCGGGGTGGAGGGGTTGGGTGAGCCTGGTGGTGGGTGTTAACGAGGGCACGTTTGCATGGAGCACTGGGTGTGATGCATAAACAATGAATCTTGGAACACTGAAAAAATAAAATAAAGTTTAAATTTAAAAAATTAAAATTAAAAAAAGAAAAAAAATTCAGTGGAAACAGTCAAGGGGTTGATATGTGGAGGATTACTTAGAGAATTCAGAGTTTACCTATGTAATGGAAATGACTGGATTAGATACACATGGCAAAAATAAAATTAAAAAGATTGTGGCTAAGAAAAAAGGAGGGAAAATGCGACAGATATGACCACACACTCATTGCCATATTATAAAAAAGGCATGCTACAAATCAAGAACAAGAGAAAATATAAAGAAGCATTCACAGAAACAATCAAAAGAACCTTAAACATACTAAAGAATGCTCAACTTCATTCACAATAAAAGAAATGTGAACTAAAACTATAGGAAGAAACAATTTTTCTCTACTTAAACTGCAAAAATCCAGAAATTAGGTGGCACATTCTGTGGCAAGGTAGAGAAAAAAACACTGTTATTGGGAACTAAATGGTTACTGCCCCCTATTACAATGCAATTCAACAATATCTACCAAAATTGATCAGGTTTACTCTGTGAATCAGCAGACCCACAGTTTGTTACACAGATGACCTGCACAGAGATTAAACTGGTTTACGTTCAAATTTATTTACTGATAATCAAAACTCTCCACTACAAAAACATTAAATGAAAAAAGGCACATAACAGTGTATCTGGAATCTTTATTTTTGTGTAAGAATAGGAGGAGAAAATATTACATATTCATATTTGCATATACTGCATAGAAAATACAAGAATATATAAGAAACTCATATAGGAGGTCGTCTAGAAGAGCTATAGGCAATAGGATAGCTAGGACATGAAAGGAAGCGAACTTCTTAATACATACCTTTTATATATTTTGATTTTGAAACTATGTGAATGAATAAACAATATTAAAAACATATAATATTTAAAACAAATGACCACAATTTTTATGGCCTTCCTGCCATAAAATAAGAAAAAACTGACAAATCTGTTCTCAGATGTTAGAATAGACAGTGCAGGACTACAATCTCTAAGAAGCAGGGAGGAGAGAGGGGACAAGGTGAGCCATGCAATAGTCTCAGATTTCTGAAAGGAGGAATTTACCAGAACACATTGCAGTGAAGGAGAGATGAAACAAAGCACTATGATCTGAGCTGAGGAAGCAGAGGCTAGAGTTTGTGCCTACCAAGGAGGCTAGAATTTATGGTAATTTGACCAAATACTGAAGGAGCAAAAAGTTCAGAAAACCAGACCAAAAAACCATACTAAAGAAATAACTGCTACCAAAGAAACAGCCACCATCACATAGTTGTCAGCTGAACAACTACTTGAACAACAATCTCTTGAACGTTGAGAGATGTTCAAGCTGTGACCAGACCAAGTAGACAGACCTTGTTAACATGTTGAGCACCAAGTAGAGACCTCAACAAGGCCACAGCTTACAATCGGGGCTAATCTGGCCCTAGAAAAAAAGCCACTTTAAACATTTGCTAACAAAGCTTTAAAAGTCACAAAATGATCAAGATGAATGTGAAAGTAATTGTCTGGCAGAGGAAAATGTTATTAATGACATTTATTATGACAGTTATTATTAAAGACTACAAAATCCCAAATCAATAATGTAGCAACCATAATGTCCAGCACACAATTTAAAAAAAATACTAGACATAAGAAGATCCAGGAAAATGTGACTCTGAGCAGGAGAATATTTAATCAATATAAAAATGACCCCAAAATTAAGAGATAGTGGAATTTTAAGTAGCTACCATAGATAATGTTCAGGAATTTAAAGAAATATGCATATAATGATGTAATAAATAGTGAATTTCTGTAAGGTAATAAAAACCAGACAAAAAATCAAATGAAAATTCTAAAGCTAAAAATGCAATATGTGAAATGTAAAATTAACTAGAAGGATATGACAGCAATTAGACACTGTAGAAGACAAATCCATGAACATATTTAAGAGTCAATAGAAAGTATACATTGTAGCACAGGATTTTAAAAAAAAAGGAGGGAGAATAAAAAAGAAAAAAGTTTTAGTCACCTGTGGGGCAATACCAAGTGGTATTACATATGTATATTTGGAGCAAAAAGAAGAAAGGAAAGAGGAGAGAGAAATGAACAAAAAATATTACAAGTGGGACATCTGGGTGGCTCAGTTGTTTAAGTGTCTGACTCTTGGTTTTAGCTAAGGTCATGATCTCATAGGTCATGGATCAAGTCCTGCATGGGGTTTTGTGCTCAGCTGGGGAGTCTTTTTGATGATTCTCTCCCTCTGCCCCACCCCCATGCTTGCACACGCCTCTCTCTTATTCTCTTTCAAATAAATAAATCTCTTAAAAAAATTACAAGGTGGGGGGGGCACCTGGGTGGCTCAGTGGGTTAAGCCTCTGCCTTTGGCTCGGGTCATGATCTCAGGATCTTGGGATCAAGCCCCACATGGGGCTCTCTGCTTGGCGGGGAGCCTGCTTCTCCCTCTTTCTCTGCCTACCCCTCTGTCTACTTGTGATTGCTCTGTCAAATGAATAAATAAAATCTTAAAAAAAAATTATAAGAGGGGTACCTAGGTGATTCAGTTGGTTAAGCACCTGCCTTTGGCTCAGGTCATGATCCCAGGATCCTGGGATTGAGCCCTTCATTGGGCTCCCTGTTTGGCATGAAGCCTGCTTCTCCCTCTCCCTCTGCTTCTCTCTCTCTCAAATAAATCAACAAAATATTAAAAAAAAAAATAAGAGAATATAAAAAATTTAAAAATTACAAGAAATAATGGTTGAAAATGTTTCAAATTTACTGAAAAATATAAGCACATATATTTAAGAAAAAGACTAAGCCAACTTAGGATATCCAGCAAACTCCAAAGTCTTGAAAGCGAAGCATGAAAAACTACCCAAAGATTCTCAATAAAAAAATTTAAAAAGCATCCAGGGAAAGTTAGTTATATTATCTTGGAGGAGCAAGAAAAATGATGGTGTACTTCTCAATAGAAATAATACAAACCAGAAGTTAGTGGAAATATATATTTAAAGTGCAGAAGGAGAAGGACTGTAAATCTAAAAATCTACATCACATAAAATTATCTTTCAAAAGTGAGGATAAAATAAAGAAATATAGGGACATGGGAATGCTGGAATAAATCACTGTCAGTAGAACTGCATTATAAGAAACCTTAAAGGAAGTACTCTGGAGGAAGTACTTCAAGATTCCTTGAATTACTCCAAGAAACAAAAAGTGCCAGAAATGGTAAAAAGTGGACAGGTAGAAAAGACACTTTTTTAATTTCTTGATTTCTTTGAAAGATAATAGACTTTTAGAAGCAAAAGTAATAACTATGGCAGAGTTTATAAGTCATAGAAATTAAATCTATTATATAAGAGGGGAAATGGAAAAAACTTTACAGATGAAGTGGTGTAAGATTATTTGAAGACAGTATGTGATGGAATACATATATACATATTGTATATTCTGAAATATTTAAGATAGTTAATAAGACAATAGAGGAAATAAAAAGAACAATAAAAGTAGTCACTTAAAGCTTTAAAAAATAAAGAACAGATAAATAAATAAAATACAAATAACAAGACAGTAGAATTAAATCAACTGTATGCCAATGATTACTTTAGATGTCAATGGACTAAACACTACATCTAAATGACAGAAATTTTTGGATTTAATCCATATACATTAAATTTCAATGAACTTAAAAAATTTTAAAAAGCAGTATAAAATATTGTCATGTTAAATACAATTTTATTGTTTAGGTAGGAATAAATTGATGAATGAACAGATAAACAAAATAAGATATATACATACAATCAAATATTATTCAGCCTTAAATAGAACGGAAATTCTTTTTTTAAAACATTTTATTTATTTTTTTGACAGAAGGAGAGAGAGATCACAAGTGGGCAGAGAGGCAGGCACAGAGAGAGGGGGAAGCAGGCTCTGCACTGAGCAGAGAGCCTGATGCAGGCCTCAGTCCCACAACCCTGAGATCATGACCTGAGCCGAAGGTAGAGGCTTAACCCACTGAGCCACCCAGGCACCCAAAAAGAACAGAAATTCTGATCTGACAAATACTATAACACGAATGAATCTTGAAGACATGATGCTAAGAGAAATAAACCAGACACAAAAAAAGACAAATACTGTATAATCCACTTATAGGAGATACCTCAAGTAGTCAAATTCACAGAGACAGTAGAATGGTAGCTGCCAGGGACTGGGAACTGACAGTATGGGGGGAGAGTTACTGTTCAATAGATAGAGAGTTTCAGTTATGGAAGATGAAAAAGTTCTGGGGATGGATGGTGATGATGGATGCACAAACCACCATGATGGGTACTTAATGCCAAGAACTGAACACTTAAAAATGGTTATAATGATATAGTGCTGATAGCTCACACTTAAAAAGCAAAACGGAAAATTACCAACCAGGTGACACTGTCATGGACCTAAATTCCTCCTTAGAATATTTTATGACAGAAATAAAACCAATTCAGATGGTTAACTGCACTCACCCAGACCTGCCAACTGGCAGAAGATAAAGGACCGAATTTGTATACAAATAGTAGGGATGATTTGGAAGTTAGATCTTGACTTCCAAATGTCTCATGACTAGAGTTTATTGAGTTCATCCTTTCATGAAAGGCCTGTGACTAGAGTACTAAAGAGGTCAGGCAAGAGAAGGACAGCCTTGGGGGTTACCCCTGCAATAGGAAACAGTGGTGTGCAGAGGAGAGAAGCAAAATAGCAAAGCACATCAGAGAAACAAGAAAATTGTGCCCTTAGAGATCTAGGGAGAACAGAAATTGAGGTAAGTGAGGGTTAATTAACATTTTGTATAAAATGCTGTACAGAAGAGTCTGTACAAGGGTCTGTCAAAGAGTACAAGGATTAATGAAATCTGCTGGACTTTGCAAAAAAGTTTACAATCACCTTGGAAAACATTCAGTAGACTGTTGTTGACAAGCATACACCACAGGAGTTTTCCACACAGCAGATCATGAAGACAATGACTGACTGACAACTTGGCTACACAAAGGGAAAAACAGGCTACACCAAAGAGAGGAAAGATGGAGGGACCAATGCATATTTCTGAGTCTTATTCATAATGCAGGCTTTATCAGTGCTTTGAAAACCATTTCCATAGCAATGAGAAGCTCAAAAAACCATCTACTACCTTACCTGGAAAAGGCACAAAAGCATGCCGCATGCTTACTGAAAATGGCATTCCTCTGTCTGGGGCTCTCTCCTCCATCTGTGCCTGGTATCTAGAGTTCAGGCCACGGCTCTTTTTATCTCTTCCTCTGTCAGGCAAACAATATCAGCAGCTAGACATGAAGCAGTCTCAAATATATGAGAAAGTTCTCATTTTTCAGTGAAGTCAACAGTTTCATCTAGGAAACTTAAAAACTTTATCATTTGAAACTCACTTTAAAGATTTATTTATTTATTTATTTATTTGACAGACAGAGATCACTAGGAGGCAGAGAGAGAGAGGGAGAAGCAGGCTCCCCGCTGAGAAAGCCTGATACGGGGCTCGATCCTAGGACCCCAGGATCATGACCTGAGCCAAAGACAGAGGCTTTAACCCACTGAGCCACCCAGTGCCCCTGAAACTCACTTTAAAGCTTAACATAGATACTAGATTTTCTTTTTTAGCAAACATTAATTTAAACACGAAATAATGTATTTCTGTAACAGCTTTTGCCACAAAGTGCTTCTGAAAAAATTATTGACATTTAGTTCAAATCAACAAATCTTTTTGGCCATATCTAACATAAATTATCTATGCTTTTCCTTCCCATCATGTGAATTTAGGGAGGGTGGAAGGGGGGAGAGGTTCTTGACATAGTTAAACTCTTCTCTGTAGCATGCTGATTATTTAATTAGTGGTCCAGGTTTTCAGTCTTTCACCATCAACTAGCTTCTTTATAGGCAGACTCGGGATTTTAAATGGATAGTACCTAGAAATGTGTATGCCCAAAACAGAAAATTAAACTAACTTCATTATTTTATCCACTAGCCTTGTTTTGAACCTTTCATATTCACAGAAATATATTAACACAAATACAGAGAAACTGCATCTACCTGTTCATGGGAAGTAGGGCTTGGGAAGGTGGGCTCTCTCCTACTAGTGTTGGCATTTTGATCTCAAAATCTCTTGGCACATTCTGAATATTTGGTTCTGTAAAGGTTATTCGTCCTAAAATCAAGAGAGTGAAGACAGAAAATTGAGAGGTTTGAGGGGATCTGACATTTATTTTCACAGTAATTGCATTTCTGAATTACGCATTTTCACCCTGCTAAACTAAAATAAATTTATAATTAAATATTTTCCATTATGTTCATGCATCTAACAATGATAAAATAAGTACAAGACCAATCCCAATGTAAGTGAATATATGCATCAACTACAATAAAATGTTTTACATTAACCTAGCTCTCTAGAAAATAAGCCCATGATAAGAAGTAATTTGATAGTTTGAACTAGTTCTGTGCTAAAATGAATACCAGCTGTCAGCACTATATGAATGTTAGCAGGGGTATTAATGAGTAAAGACTAATCAAATGGATCCTAGGAAAAATGACTGTCAGAACCTTCAAAACTCAGGAATGCACAAGACACAGAGGATATGAAGCAAAAGAGCAACTGGCTGCTGGAAAGGGATAATCCGGTGCCCAAGAAGCCAGCTAATCTGTAGAAGATGGAGTAGTGAGAAGTAATGACTAGAACATCACTTGCCAGACATCACCTGGCCACCTTCCTTCATGACCATCCTCACTCAGCAAGAGAACCAGTGGTAGCACTGACAAAGCTAGAGACTAGAATCAAGAGATTAATGAACTTTCTAGGAAAGAAAAAGCTGTATGTTTTAATGCTTATAGCCTTTATTTCTCCCCAAATATTTTATAGTTTTTGTTTATTTATTGGTTGAATTTTTCTGAAACACATAAGCAGTATTCAAAGAGTCTGGGTAATTGATTCTGTTATTGTAGTTTTACAAAACATATATAGCAAAATCTTCTGTTTTATGATATGCTCTTCATTTTAATGGCTCTCTACCAGCTAATATATATAATTTCCGCTTCTTTTGATGAGTCAGACATTTTAGGTACCTCAGATATTCTTTTTCTGAACAAACCCCTGATATATGTCCTTGTTATTTAGCTTTTAAGAAAAATTACTGCTCAATGAATGGTAGGTATTAATATACTTATTGCCATTAAATGCCCTCTTCAATGTTATAAAACTAGCCAACAGCAGAAGGCATTCAAGTCTCTTGCTGACTCAGCACACTGTCTTGTTTTCTATAATAATATTTAATATTCAGGTCCATTTTTTGAATTAATGAGACTAACACTAGCAGACAAATAAGATGACAAATAAAATTATAAAATATGAATGTAGCATCATGGAGATGAATTCTAATAATGAAATGGCTATGCTTTGCTTAGGTAAGCTTGTATTTCCAAAATATTCTTTAAATGTAGGCATAGTATGGTGAAAAACAATCAGAAAAAAAGGAAATTATTACTTTCTCTCTACTTTATTAGCAACAGATAAATGCAACACCTTTAGAAACTCTGGGCTTTACAGACCTGTACCCCTGGGGCTAATAATACATTTTACGTTAATAAAAAAATGAAAAATTATTTTAAAAAAAAGGAACTCTGGGCTGGTTTTGGTTTTTCACCAAGGATATTTTTTACATAAGTTTACATCATTAGCATATATTTCAAAATGAAATTTAAACACCAACAGGGCAAGAAATGGCTATGGTGATCTAAGAGTTTAGCTAAATACGGAAGAAGGGAAAGAATTTGTTTAGAACAGGGAATAAACAGCACAGAAAGAAGCAACCCCTCCTGGTGCTTCCTTCCATAATAATAGCAACAGCTGGTAAGGAGCCCACACAAAGTGCTCTGCTCTATTCTAAACACTTGAAATGTATTAGCCTATTTAATCCTCAGCATGTCCTGGTGAAGTGAGACTATTATTATTGTGTTTTACACAGGAGGACACTCAGGCACAAAGCTACCTTGAATAAAGATTCAAACCTTGTAAAAGTCAGATATCAAAGCCCACATTCTATACCACCAAACTGTCTCTCCAATGAGAATTAATGCTGTCCTTTCTTCTAATGCACATTGCATTTGGCAGATACTTAGCTTTGCACTGCCTAGCACAAGAATGTTTTCTTCCTTACTAGGTTAGGTTACTCATACCCATCCCAAAAGTGCTATGAGATACCCCAAAGATTCTACAGCTGTTTTCTGGTTAAGTAAAATAAGACATTCATCTATTACACAGATGCCCTCCAGCATTACCTAGATTCATCAGAGAGACTCTTGGGAGGTTCAGGAGAGGGCTTGGACTGAAATTAGATGACTGACTCAAATAAATATTAATCTGAAGCACAGTCTCAGACATTCTAGTTACTCTATACAGTACTTGAAAGCTGAAACTCTATCTTACTAAATCTCATCTCTACAAATAGTATCCATCTATATTCTGGATGTAGGACGTGTTTCATAAATGTTTATGGAACTTCACAGAGTCCAATGATCAACACTTGAATTCTTTGCTCACCAAAGCAAATATTATATAAGAAAAGTTTTCTTTCAAAATCGAATATTATCCATATTTAAGATTTCTCATTACCTGTAGCAGTGTGTGACTGTGATACAGGATAGATTCTTTCCATTCCAAGAAAAGGATTTAGACGCTTTTCCCGCTGCAGAGGAAAGACCACTTTGGTAATCGCATTTGTGATTCTTCTCCACTCTAATATCAAGCCTGGTAAAGGATGTAATTCCTTTAATTTATTTAAAACATCCTGCCAAAGAAATATAATGAAGTAAGATCAGATTCTTGTCCAAATTCCATAGCAAACTAGACTCTCTCTTAGGTAAATAATATAATCTCAAAACTAAATTTGTTAACTCCTATATCTACAACTCAAAATTACTGTTTGGGTTTTTGCATCACCATAATGATAAAACTATAGTAACTATAGATGGTAAAATGCAAACATGTTAATGCCAAATAATATCAACTTAGATCTACCTTAAAAAAAAAATCAATGTCAACTTAGCAAGGTACTGTAATTGCCCAGTCTCACACCACCCAAGAATCTGTATCGTCTTTCCTTTGTCTATATTTTCTTCCTCTATTCTCATGTGATTGGAAGTTTCTCATTTTTTTCCCTTTTGCCCTAATACTGTGATCATTTCCATATCAAGGAAGTCAGAAGACATTCCTCTCTAAAACTAAACTTTCTATGCTACAGAGTTTGGGTAAACTGAAGAAACAGGAACTTGTGAGGTTAGAGGGGTAGATAAAACAAAAAGTTCTGTTACAGAATGAAACTGTGGAAACTTCCCTAGGTCAGGTAAGTCATAGTTAATGACAGTGGGGTCAAAATGGCAACTTGGACTGCTCTTTCCTTGACTGTTATGGTGATACTTTCTACCCTAGTTATTTCTGAAAATTCATTCAGTAAAAATATAACAATAAGCACTTTCTCTCTTCTCTCCTAAGCATACAGTTTCCATGGATTGTAATTTACACTTTCACTTTGAAATTAGTAGATTAGATTCTTAAACTCATGTTAACTTTTGCCCTATAATTTTGCCCTATAACTGAAAAAAATATATAAATTTTGCCCTATAATTGAAAAAACATATTTATTTGTAATGGCTTTTTTTTCTTTTTAAATTCTTTCACATCTTTGTTCATGTTCCTATACTATTCAAATTATATTATACTTGAAGTCCAAGAATAGCAGATGTCAATAACTAAATAGTGACTAAGGGTCTGAGTTCATACACCATTATAACACTTTAATGATAGGAAGGACACAACTGCTAAATCAGATTTGGGTCCAGATTTTCCATGATGGAATGTCTCTGCAGTTTTGCAGAAAGCCAAAACACAAACTAATTTGTTTTTATCTGGATACATTCAAATGATGAGCTATCATTTGAATGGGTCTTGACTTCATCTTCATTCTAAAGTCTGGGTCTTGACTTCATCTTCATTCTAAAAGTAAGTCAAAATGCTAAATGCTAAAAGTAAATAAAATTCTGCCCTGCAACTGTCCCAAAGAGCACCTTACTAGTGCTGAACTGTTTTCCCAGCTTTAGCTTGCGTCCATTGTCATTCCCCCTTCTGGTAGAACCCAGAGTTTTCTTGCTGCTTTGATTTTTTATTTCTCCATTTGGTGGCAACTTCAATTCCAAAAATAAAACCTGCAAGAAATTAATGCTTCTTTAGTCAAGAATCAAATCACAAGCATTGTCATTCACAAAACATTTTAAAAAGTCATTTGAGAAGATCCATACAATTCAACATGGGTTGGGAGAACTTTTTATAAATTACCACATTTAATAAATAATGACAATGAAAATTTGTATGTCAAGTAGGCAATCTATAACCTAATTTAGGCACAATAAGATTAATATTGATTAGAGGCTTTTAAACAGTAAAGAACACAGAAATGTATACACTGTATCCCCCCATATGGAGGGAATGAAGACCAGGCCTCTGGGGCGGATGCCTGAAGACCCAACCAAGGGTTAGGGTTAGGGCCTAAGGGTATGGCAGACCTGCTCTTTGGGTTCTGGGGTGAGCTACTGGGGTGGGGGGAGGGATGCTGAGTTGAGGGCAGGGCTCAGGCTGAGTTTTATTTATCACTGAACAAGTGATAAATAAGCTACTGACCTTGAGACTTTAGGTTTCTCTGAAGACTGTGAACTCTCCTAAATACTCAACATGGTTGCTTAGTCATTTAAGCCTCAGTGAGGGCCAACATGGGAGACTTTGTTGCTATTATATGATCACAAAAATCAGAGAACATGGAGGTAGAAAGGGATCAAAAAAGCCATTTGCTTCCACCACAGTAAGACTAGACCCTATGAAACCCTGGACACAAAAAGTCAGGGGAAAGTGGCCAACCCAATGTAGAGATCAATAATGACAGCTAGGGGAGCTAATAAGTACCTACTGAAGAAACTAAGCCTACACAGGACATCCAGGATCCAGGTACTGGAGCAGAAGGAATATTCCATGTACACCTAAAATCACTAGCTCAATTTACAGGGTTTAAAACTCAGGCAATTCAGAATACTATCTACTACTTCCATTCATTCATTCATATGCCTTGAGTGGGCTTTAGTGAACCTTGGATTATTTTCCCACTTAGTAATCCTAAAAATTAAGAACATTTGCATTATATAAGAATCTTTATTGGCCACAAGTTGGATAAGGGATAGAAGGAAAGATAGGTCTGTGTTATCTGTATCTGTATTTGTTATTCTCTAGAATAGCAGTGATGGTATAAACAAAGATCTGGTTCTAATTTTAAGTAGTAGGAATAACTGGAGTCTTAGGTATGAATGATACTGAGGCTTGCTAGTGATGTTAGTAACTATTTTTCCTCAAAATTGTGTTATATGGGGCTGCATGTGTAGGGATCAGGGTTGTGTGGTAATGCAAATTTTGAACTGCATGGGGCATACTTATACATTAAAATATTGTTCATTGTTTATCTGAAATTCAAATTCAGCTGAATGTGCTGTATTTTATCAGGCAACTCTAGTACAGATATCAAAGAGTATATAAATGTCAGGAAAGGAAAGAGAATCAAATAATTCAATAGGAAATCGAAACATTATTTTTAAAGTTATAATAAATCAACAATCCAGGAAGAGAGACCTACCATAATTAGGACAACTCAAAGGTCTCACCTTAATATTTATAAGCTGTTTATCTTAGATTTCTGTTTTTGGTGAAACCTTCAGAATTAATTGTGAAAACTTCATATAAATTACCTCTCCAGGTCTCAATGAATACATCTGTGAAATGAGGGGGTTGAACTGGATGAGGGTAAGAGGCACTAATGTTTACTGAGCACCCACTATGTGTCAGCCATCATGCTTGGAGCTTTAACATGTGTCATCTCATGTCATATGTACAAAAATTCTGCGACATTTCTGAAAAGTTTACACCAGTTGGAGAAACTTGCTTCAAGTTACATGGCCATAATGAATGTAGAAAAATTAAGAATTAGAACCCATAGTCCTCTAACTCAAATGTCATTTTTCTTTTTCTCTAATTCATGCTTCCATCTAGACCAGAGATTGGCAAAGTTTTCCCCAAAAGGGCCAGATAACAGATATTTTCAGCTTTGCAGGTTTTACTGTCTGTCACAACTTCTCAGCTTTGCCACTACAGACCAAAAAGAGCCATAGACAGTAAGTAAATGAATAAGTGTGGTTATGCTCCAATGAATTTTATTTACAAAAAAGGTGGCAGAACAAATCTGGCCCACATGCTATAGTCTGCCAATCCCCACTCTAGGCCAGGACCATCCAAAATAACTTTCTGCAATAATGAAATTGTTCTATATTTGCACTCTCCATTATGGTAGCCACTTATCACATGTGGTTATTGAACATTTAAAATGTGGCTAACATAACTAAGGAACTGAACTGATATATTTAAATTAATTTTAATTAAGTTAAATTGATTTACTTTTAAAGATTTTATTTGTTTATTTTATTAGAGAGAGACAGAGCACAAACATGGGGAGCAGCAGAGTCAGGGGGAGAAACAGACACCCTGCCAAACAAGGAGCCTGATGTGGGGCTCATCCCAGGACCCTGGTATCATGACCTGAATCAAAGAGGCTTAACTGACTGCATCACCAGGTGTACCAATTAATTTAAATTTAAATAGCTATAAGTGGCTAGTGGTTCCTGTACTGGACAGCTCAACTCTAGATGATTTGAACTATCCTGCCCAGTTCAAAGATTCCCCTTAAAATTACCAAGGATTAACTAATCAATATGTGAAACTGTTAGATTACCTTAAATATAACTTCCATTTAAAATGAAGGCCTAAGAACAAGCCATTAACATCAAAGGCCTTTTATTCTGGCCCAGAGTTTGGTCTAGGCCTATGGCGTTAGTATCTGAATCACAAGGGGACGGATTCCTGCCTTTGTCCTAAGCCTACTTGTGCTGAAATCCAGAGATGCTCTGTTTTTCATAAGGTCCCTATGTAATTTTATGTGCATTCAATTAGGTATTGGTTGGGGAGCTCCAAGCTAAAGAACTCAAAAGAAAAAATTATACAAAACAAACAAAAAAACAGCACTACTGAATTCCATACAAATGTACCCTGTTATTTGGAAAAACAAAATTCCTCATTTTTTAAAAACATATAACATTGTGGCTTTATAAAAAGGGCATTTTTTATGAGTCTATGTAACATTTACTGAACATTTACTATGAGATGGGCATTATTCTAAGTGTTTTATATTCATCATTTATTCCTCACAACAATTCTATGAGGTATTCCTATCATAACCCAGTTTACTGATGTAGAAATTGAGATACAAAGAGTTGATGTATTGTTCCAGGTTACAGGGTTAATAAGTGGAGGGGATGGGATTCAAACCCACGAAGTCTAGCCTGAAAGTCTATGGTCTTCACAACATGCTACATTACTGAATTTCATCTACAATACACCTGAACTTCAAGGCTATCAAGTATAAGCACCCACCCTATATTTGTAACCCTTCCACAACAACCCAACCATCCTTTGTGGACTGTGGTGGGGAAAGGAAAGAATAGAACTCCAACCTCTGAAAATAAAAATAAGAATAAAGTGTGTCCAAATTTATGTTAAGTTTATAAAAATCTTATTTAGATTTTAAAACAATTCCCAAATTCCTTTTTCAGTAACAACTGAGCAAAATGTCTAATTTTATTGTCCAAAAAGGGATTTTAGGGTATGGAAGGGGTGAGAGTTCATGAAATTACTAACTTCATGGAGAAACAACTACACTGTTATGTAACAATCATTATGGATCATTTGTTCAACAAGTATTTACTTTACTTTTCCTCTGTTCTAGGCAAATCTCACGAAGCATACATTCTAGGAGACTTCTTTACTAACTTCTTATCTCGTAAACACAGATAGAACTTATAAATTAGAAGCTAGAATATTCTATCTCCAAAGCACTCTGATAACTAGTTTTTTTGAACTGTGCTCTTTGGTGTCTTCGGTGTTTACACAAACACATTTAGGAAATACACACACACACACACATAATTTTTAATTCTAAAATTCCCCATTCCCGTGATACAACCTCAGCTATGTCATCTGAACTGGTGAAGGAAAAACTGTGTCCAGCTAGTTGATAGGCCTGAGACTCGATTGCATCCAGCTTGGCTTGCATTACATGTTTCTGACTTTCACATTCTGCGGTACTGAAGCCAATTCCATTTAGTTCTAGCAAAGCCAAGCAGTACTGAGAGGGCATTTCCACTTTACAAAAAATACCTGGAAGAAAAAAGAAAACTAAAACATTAATTCACCAGTAAAGTGACTAGATCAACATCATCACCTAAACACAGATGGAATTTTTCTAGGCAAATTCAGAGATGCTACTCAAGTTATTCTTCATGATCCAGTCTCATGAGCAGCACTCTCAGGCCAACAAGGAAAGGCATAAAAGTATTTCCTACTTTTCTACTTCAGCACTAGACTACTACCCTTGTCTATATGGAGAGCAGAAAAACACAATCTTGTAACTAGTCTGGACTATGAGAGACTGCATTTCTCCCAAGATAATGTTTCTGCTTCTATTCTTCATAAGAGCATGAGTACCAAACTTATTTGCTAAACTGACTACAATGAGTTAACATCCTGAAATTATTTCCAATATTCCTGGTTCCATGGTATGCATGCTTACATAAAGAACTAAAAATGGAGGTTTTTTATTTCCCAATGCTCTTACCAAAGAATAAAGATTCCTGAACTAAGAAGCAGAGTATTTGTCTATCTGCTGACACTTCTCAAAAGAGTAGCCGTGCTTTTTAACCACAACACAATTAAGTTTGAATATTAAAAAATACAAATAAAACATTTCCAAATATTTGAAATTGAAAACCAATCTTCTAAATAACTTAGGAGTCAAAAGTGTCATAACAAAAAATGTTAATAAGTACTTAAGATAAAATGAAAACATTACAGGTCAAAATTTTTAAGATATTATGCAACTAGAGCTTTGAAGGAAATTTATAGCCTTTAATACCTCAATTAGAAAAGAAAAAAATGATTTGAAAACTAATATGCTTAGTGTCATATTTATGAATTTAGAAAAGGGGCTGCAAAATAAAGTCAGAACTAAAAATCAAAGGCAAAAGTTGATTCATTGGAAAGACTGAAAAACTGAATAAACTTCTAGTAAGATTAAACAATAAATATGGTGAAAGAAAAAGGCAATGTAACAGATAAAGCATAGATGTATTAAAAAATCAGCAATAGCTTAATGACAATAAATTTGAAAATCTAGATGAAATGGATTATTCTTAAAAATATAGTTTATGATAATAAAAATATATTATATTATAATAATATAATAAAAATAGAGTTTACCAAAACATAAAGATATAATTGAATAATCTTACACTTATTAAAGAAATCAAAGTATTAGCTAAAAATATTTCCACAAAGCAACAATTTATAGATAAATGGTACCAAAATTTCAAGGAACAAACACACCATTTCTACAATATATAAACTCCTCCTCCAAAAGAAAAAAAGAGATTATATCTATCAACTCATCCCATGAAACTAGAATAACTTTGTTACCAAAAACAAAGCACAAGAAAGAAAAATTACAGCCATTTTATAGCTGATAAATTGGCAAAGTTGAGACAATATTAATCAGCAAGATTTCTTTCACATTGTTGTTTAGAAAATAAAGGTATAGACTATTTTGGAAAACAATTTAGCATAATCTTATAAAGTTGAATATTTCTGTTCTTATGAATGGAAATTCATAAGAATTCCACACTCAAAAGAGCAATTCCACACTCAAAAGAAATTCTTGCCTACATGTACTAGGAAACTTGTATATGTGTAAGAATATGTATACAGAACTACTTGTTATAGCAAAACAAAAAAACAAAAACAAGATAAAACAAAAAAAGAAACAACCCAAATATTCATCAACAGGAAAAGGGACACATAAATTTTGGCACACTCACCCAGTGATATATGACACAGCAGTGAAAATGAATAAATTATAGATTCTTACAATAACATGCATGAATCTTACTAGGATGATACTGGGTAAGAAGAGCTAGTCCCAATGTGATATGTGTTTTATAAAGCTCAGAAACAAGCAAAACTAATAATACATAATAATATATTGTTTGGATATATTTTAACAAATGTATACACACACACACACATATGCTAAAATTTATTAGTATATATATGCTAAATTTTTTAAATTAAAAAATAAATAAAATTTAAAATAAAAAGGGAATGATAAACATAAAATTTGGGATGTGCAAGAAAGGAGGACCACAATAGGTAGACACAAATGTCTATTATTAAAAGTGGGAATTAACAGATATTACATATTTTAAAAAAATAAGACAATCAATGATGATAGTGTACATGAAAGAAAGATTATGACAAATACAAATCTGTATAGTTGAGATCCACTTTAAAAAAGACAGAAACCAACTCACTCCATCTCTAGAAAATCATCTATGTTCAAACCACTCTAGAAAGGACCTAACTGAGCCATGTAACGAGAACAGGATATTTGGTCCTAAGTCACATTGAGCAAAGTCACACTGTTATTAAAATTGAGTCACACCCAAACAAAAATCAGCTCAGAGTGGGAGAAGTCAGCTGCTAGAACATACCCACCCAACAGGCAAGAAATGAGAAAAGAAAAAGATGAAGATTCTAGAGATCCTTCAAGGACATCCTGAAATAATCATTTTCAAAAAAATTTGACAGTTGTTTACATTCTCTCTAAAAACTTTATCTCAATGTGCTTCTATTCTATGGACTCTGAATAAGAAAGACTCTGCAATGTACAAGAATGCATTTAATAACTCCTGGTCACTCACTTTTGATTATTTGCATTAAAAAAGGTGCTTTCAAGGCACACTGGAATTGTAAAAGTTAAAAATACCAAATCTAGATTGTTTCTTATACTTTTCTGGAAAGGAAAACCATAATTTCCTTTTCCTATAGATGAAAAATTGTCTTTAAGAGTGGAAAAGTTCCCTCCCAAAGATATTGAAAGCTTTTAATTTTGTTAATGGGCAACAAATGTTCATAAAAAGTTACAGACTAATCCATATCACCAGCACCAAATGTTAGATTCTTTTTTTTTTAATTATTTATTTCTTTTCAGCATAACAGTATTCCAAATGTTAGATTCTAAGGGCAAAGCTGACTGAGGGAAAGAGAGCTGTGTTCATTCAGCTTTATCACCCATGAATGTAGAAGCAGTCTTGTGGCATACGTACCATATACTCCAACTCCTTGGCCTGCCTACATTAGAGAAGCTGAGTTTGAAACATTTCGGTGTATGTTCAAGAGCTGCTAATTAACACCGCTTAAGCAAGTTTCCTATGAACAAACAAGTCAGTTTGATCTTTATATTATTCTACCCCAGTGATGCTGGGGAGAACATCACTAACAGCAGGGAGACCTTATACTAGTCGTAAAAAATCATCATCACCATATCATCATCATCTAACACAGTAATAAGCACCTAATCTGGCAAACACTGAATTAAGTTCTCTCTCATTTAATATTTATAACATTATAAGAAATAGATTTAAAGAGTGTCAGTAGCTTGCCCAAGGCCTCTCACTAATAAGTAATACAGCCCAGATTTAACCTGGTCTGTGAAAATTCATCAATCTGTTATTTCTAGTATTTATTAATCAGGCAATAAAATCACAGTTTAAATCTTCTCACAATGAAGTCAACTTTGTTCCACTTCATCATTTCTACCATAAGCATACGATATGCTCTCTGAAGTCAAGGTACTCACTCTGGGCCAAGAGACTGCACAATAAGCCCATGCTATTTATCATGACATAAAAATTCACATGAATATTCTTTGCTAAAGAAATAATGATTTATAGTTCTAAAAAGAAAATACGTCACTTTTTAGATTCCATAACAGATTAAGTTTTAAGTGTGAATAAAAATCGTTGGATAAAGTTCAAATATAAAATTAGCAATAAATGATAAAATGCCACGAATTTTCTTCATTACAATAGAGTCTGAGGTCTGCAAACTAGTGCCAAACCAGGGCCAGATGCCTGTTTATATAAATAAAGTTTTATCGGAACAGTTACTTTCATATTGCCTATGGCTGCTTTTGTGCTATTATGGCAGAGTTGAATATTTATGATTAAGACTGCCTGGGCCTCTACAGAAAGTTTGTTGACCCTGTCCTAGAAAACCCAAAAATAAAGTTTGCGTTAGAAGTGTGATAAAGAGTGATAAAGACCCGTGATCAAAAGTGGCTAAACACAGAACTGTCACCAGTCTGTAACAGCATGAAAATGTCAGCAAAGGTTGTTTTTACCTTGAAGGTTTTCCTTCTTCAACAAAGAATTGAGTTGATTCATAGCATTGAAGGTGAGAATGGACTCTACAGATGCTCTGTATCTCCCAGAATGCTCAGTGCTGACATTCAGCCCCAGACTCTGAATGCCTTGTCCAGTCTCTATCTCTTCCAGGAGGGGAAGCTCATGAGGAAGAAAACTGGAAACTATGCTGTGAAGAGTTGGCTCCTTAGAATCTGGATCTAGTAACCAGCACGCCACCTAAATGGGTTCAAAGACATTGGTACACACTTAAGTTAAAAGGGGAAAATGCGCATTTCTAATCTCACTCCTTTTCACTTAATACTAATTCAGTGGTCTTCCCAAGAGAGGAGAACAAAAGTGTAACTGTAAATTGTACAGGGACTCATTTTTGGTACGAGTGAGAGCAGTTTTTAAAAAAATAAAACTTATGACTTTTCCATTACAGCACTCTGGCTGATCTGGTTCTGAAATAGCCTTGAAATCCAAGTGCCTCTCAGAGATAATTAAAGCCATATTTCTGAAAATACATATGAAATCTTCTCCACAAAGGCTGATTTTGGCTAAGCTACTATAATAAAGATGGGCCTATATAAGTTTTAGGTTTTTAAAAGTTCTTTCAACATCATAAGAAGTGATACCATTAAAACTTTATACCCAAAATTTTAGAGAGCCTCTAGGCTTTGCCCTCAGGATGAGGGCCTGCCAACAGGGCCATCCAACAAACCATTTGACTGCTAATTTTAACTTTCCTGCCAGATTAGAAGACCTGTAGTTTCGTGTGTGCGTGTGCACATGACTTTTATTTCCTTTTCTTAAAATTTAAATTCAGTTAATTAACATACACTATATTATTAGTTTCAGAGGTAGAGTTCAGTGATTCATCAGTCTTATATATATAATACCAGTGCTCATTACATCACGTGACTTCCTTGATATCCATCACTCAGTTACCCTATTCCCAACTCCCCAGCAAGCCCCAGTTATTTCCTATGATTAAGAGTCTCTTATGGTTTATCTCCTGTAGTTTCTAACACTAGGTGATCTAGCAGATCAAAACTCAATTAGAATAAGGAAACTTAAGCCCTTTTCATAATTCTGGCAATTACATGACTCAATTACTTCTTCTGTACTTTAAGAATGTAGTTTGATACGGAAGAGTGATATTGTGAATTGTAATAAGAAATATAAATTTGGCCTTCATCCCCATTTCTATCACAGAACTTCTAAAACCTTGGAAACTTCCTAAACTGTGAGATAAAGGCATCTTTTGTCATGTTAATGAGGTGACTTTAGAAATGCCCCTAGGTTACCTAAGGATGGGAGTTGGCTACCAGAGGAACCAATCCTGTGATTGGAGGGTTGGAACTTTCAGCCTGACCCCTTGACCTGCTAGGAGGTGCCTGGATGTTGAATTATCACCTATGACCAATGATTTAATCAAACGTGCCTATGCAATGAAGATTCCATAAAATCCCCAAATGACAAGGATTGGAGAGCTTTGAGGCTGATGAACACAGAGGTGCTGGCAAGAGTAATATGCTTAGACTGAGCATGGAAGCTCCCCTCCATCTGATTAATTGAATCTGAAAGGGGAGGAGGTCACAAGAACCTCTCATTTATAGTCAGTCAGAAATAGAGGTAAGAACCTGGACTTAGAACTTACATCTGACATCCTTGTCAGATGTCCTTGGAGGGAGAGGGATCCTTGGAATATCTAGTCTATAGTCAGTTGGTCAGAAGCACAAGTGTTAACTTGGGCTTGCAGCTGGCCTCAAAATAGCAGGCACTACTGTGGCACTGACCCTTAACCTGTGGAATCTGATGCTATCACCAGGGCTGAATTGTAGGAAACCCAGCTAGTGTTTCCAGCATGTCTTGATGATATGGGAGAAACCCTACAAACACATCGGAATTGGTCTCAGAACTATTTTACTTGGTGTCAGAGAAGTGGGTCTTACTAGAAGGGTCTGGCTCTCAGAAACACATGGTTTATAAAGAGAAAGGATAAAAGGATGGGGGATGATGATGCTTTGATCTCTGGATGGCTACCTAGTGACACATATATGAAACTGTACCTACACTACAGTTACTAAGGGTAAAATTTACTAATGCAATTTAGAAATGGCAGACCTAACTCCTGAGGAGTTGGCTCACTGGATATATAAGTACATGAAAAGTAGTAAGCACACTAAGCATACAATCTCTTGGTTACTGTTATCTGCGGTAGCTAAATAAAAGTAAAGTGATAGGTCTGGGAATTATTGGTGAACAAAACTCTGATCTGAGTTGGTCTGAGCCTCAAGTCAACTGTTCAGGGGCAACATGAAACAACCCTAAGACCTCTGGTCACCAGTAAGGTAATCAACGTGGGAGTGAAATACCTAGAAACTATCAAAACCAGGAGGTATAGTATGATAGAGTTGTTTTATTTTGTGGATCAGTATCATCAACTCTGCATCAGTAATGCAGAGAACCACCAAAATGGATTATGAGAGTAATTTAGGAGTGTTTGGTTTGGGATGCTGCAGAATGGAAGAGCAGAGGGTTGATGTAGGACCCAGAGCTCACTATGGTACAATTCAAGTTGAGTGTATGTGATCCAGACACATGGGAGTTTATTCCTATGGGAACAGCTAGTCTGGTGTATTGGATAAAAACCATTATAAAGTCCGTTTACACTGAAAGGGGGACTGTCCCTCTTCTCTTATAAATGCCAACTGGAACACCCCAGATAAAACAGTTTATATTCTTCATATGCTTTACATGCTTCACAGTCCATATGGGACTGCTTTATAACTGAGATATTTACCTGCTGAAATCTAACCATTACTCAGGTCATAGTAAATGCTCTGGTTTAAGGTAGCCCATTTCACACAGGTACCCCATATAACCTTACTGTTGCAAAACTGAAGGACAGTTTGGAAAGCCTCAGGAAATTTGCCTTCTCAGCTTCCTCTCATAGGCTTTACAGATGGTAATAAAAACATTACGTTTATTGACAAGAGAATGGGAAAAGTCAGGGGGAGGTCAAGAAACTTCCCAACAAGGTGGAAGTTTTTAAAAGGTTAAGAAATAAGGTGAATGTGAAGCAAATATTGATAGGAGCAAGGGAAAGAGGAAACAGAAAGGAAAGAGTCTCAGGACTCACACCAGCAGGATGGAAAGTTTTAGATGGTTATTAAGAAATGTGATGAATAAAATGGGTATTGATGGATTAAAAAAAAAAGATTTTAATAAAGTATTACCAAAGGTTGGGTGGGTTAAAGCAACCCCCATTAAAGGGCCCCAAACAGGAGCACCTGGGTGGCTCAGTGGGTTAAGCCTCTGCCTTCAGCTCAGGTCATGATCTCAGGGTCCTGGGATCGAGCCCCACAGATTAATCAAGTTAAAGACTGATAAAAGAGCTGGGGTCCCTTGGCTCAACCCCTCCCTGGGAACCCAAAGCCTTTCAGAGAACAGTGGGTAAAACTATCAGGCGGTAGAAAAGAGAAGTTCCCAGGACTCCCTGGAGGGAGATCTAGGAACCTTGGTACTAAAACCCATTGATAAAGCCTTGACTTGGGCTACAGTAGAATAAGAGAATTGCAAAAATTTAATGGTTGATAGGATTATGTAAACTGGAATGTTTAAGCAGGTATTATATAAAGAAGTTGTAAATCCTTGGGGTGCATGGATAGCTTAAGTATCCATTTAAGTATCTGCCTTTGGCTCAGATCATAATCCTGGGGTCCTGGGATCAAGTCCTGGTTCCCTGCTCAGCAGGGAATCTGCTTCTCCCTCTCCTTTTGCCCCTCCCGACACTGGTCCTCAGGTGAGCACATGTGCCCTCTTTCACAAAAAAAATCTTCACAAAAAAAGAAAAAGAAGTCATATTGTCTTTAACTGAATATTTTATGGTAATGGTATTACATCTGCCTGGGGAACACTTCCTCAACCTATCTAGTTTTATAAAACCAAAACACATTGATGAAGTCCTAATGGAGGTTATAGTTAGAAATGTGAGAGTTGGCAGAATGAAAGAAAAGGTCTGTAGGAGAATTGATATGTTTGAACAGGCTTTAGATGAAGTGGTTGGGTCTTTACCTGATTGAATTTTAGGGATGGATATTATGTGTAACAGAGGAACATGTCCCATAATTAGTACTGTAAAACACAAAAGGCATGTTAAGTCCCACCCTTCAACCAATGTTAAATGCTCTGTGCAAACCAGTAAGTTTGCCTGAGCCCACACAGTGTGGAATGAAGCTTGAGTGTTGGTAGCGACATATTCTTTGTGCAATAGCCCTATCTGGAGACTGGGGCTAATGACAAGAGCTTGGGCGCATGTGTCAACAATGGCTACAGGGACTTTAAACAAGAGAATTTCCATTTAAGGGTATTTACGCCCTTGCTATCTGTTATTATTAATTAAAGTTATTCTTATGACTAATGGATATACCATGACCTTGAAACCTGAAATACCTACCCAACACAGGTAATATCTGAGAAATGCTCTAACGGAGTTGGCAATGCCCAGTAGAGTTCCATAATAAAATGGAAACATGTTATACAGGATCATGCTGCCTGGAGAACGCGAAAAAGAGATATTCAAGAGCAGGGAGCCTCTTTTCTCTTAGGCTTGACTCTGGCATTGTGTGAGGAGTTGCTGCTGGATTCTATTGTCACTGACAGTGCTCTATAAACAGCTCATGACTGACAAAAAGCTGCTAGGTTTGTGGATGGCAGTTCCAAAGTGAATGGACAATACCCTGTTTTGGAAAGTCATCATCCTATTCAAAGAAGATAGAAACAGATCATCTCGGTGTACTGAATTGCATGCTATTTTCCTAGCAGTGATGAAAGAATTGAACAGCTGGGAAAAGGCCCTATATTTGGGTTTCCACTGGCTCATGAATAATGCCTGATAGCATGGCCAAAATGTCAGTCAGGATGACAATGGCGACCTAGCCTGCTAAACGGATGCTCCTACAGAACACAGTCCTATGGAAATTTGAAGGGGTGCATTAAAGTAGGACACATTAATGCCCTTCACAAGAACTCCCTTCCAGGTTTGGAAGGTGACTAGAATTATCAAGCAGATGTCTCTGCATGCCCCTTTGAGATGGTTACCTGAGCCCATGAATGAAGGCCCATGAATGAGGGGAATGAGCACAGGGTTTGCTGTAGTAATGCAGAAATGGGCTGAATCTAGACATATTCCTCTTGTACCCTCTGAGGCACAGAAGGCTAAAACAAACTATTCTGTCAATGAGAGAGTCAGAGACTACAGATGGTTATTTGGCAGATTCCCCAGAAGGAAGGACAGGAATATAGCTGGTAGGTGATACTAATGCTAGTACCCTTGGAGAGGTACAAATGGGTCCAGATAGGAACAGACATTGACTCTGGACCATGCTTTGCTTTCCTGAGTATAGATACAAATGTTATGAGTGCTATAAAAGAACCAGAACAGAAGATACTGCACCAGTTTTGATGGTTGACCAACATTTCTTCAGACCAAAGAACACACTTGATAGCCCATAATGCTCAATGAGGGGCAAAGAGATATCCTCAGTACTAGTTTGATAGAGAATTGGAATGGGCAGCTAAAATGGAGGGAGATAAAGGAAGCAAGGCTGGTGTATAGGTAAGTCTTCATGAGTATGTGCTCCCATTCAACATGAACATGAGTGGGGCTAAAGGTGTGTCCCCACCGGATATAGTTCTCTGTTTGGATCTGGGAAAGTAAGGATGGGGAAGATGCTGGTATACACTCTTCTTCACATCACCTCAACTTTTTTCCTCTTAGCTGATGCATGGGTCACAGGCCCAGGACTACAAGTATAAGGGATGGAAATAGTGATTCCTAAGTAAGAAACTATAATCATGCCAGATGGGGTGAAGGCGCATCCTGACCCATCAGGCCCTTCAGAATTATAACACAAAGGTTAAAAGCACAGAAGGAAAAATAGTAGCTATGGGTAAAGAAATAAGTAAGTAGATTATATAATGAAGAAAATCCAATATTAACACCTCAAAAGAAGCTCTAAGCAAGAGATTATATTGTCTCTTAGCTCAATTATGTTAGATACCTGAAAAGGTGAAGCCATATATTGCTGACACCCCTCTTACTTTTGGAATCTGGCAAGATCAAATGGAAGCCTACAAACCTGAGATACATTTTCATATAATGATGATGGACTGGATAGTTAATAACTGAAATGGGGTTCTAGTAATGTGCCAACTTCTTTTAACTTTTACTACTGTTTTGCTATAATACTCACATTATAACAATCGTTTGAAGACCAGGGGTGGACTATGACATTGTGACTTATAAGAAATTTGTATTTGGTCCTCCTTCTCATTTCTAGCACAGAACTAAAATCCCTGAAATCTGCTAAAATGAGAGACACCCTCAAAAAAAAAAAAAAAAGACGAAGAAGAAAAGATGTCTTTTGTTATGTTAATTAGGTGGCTTTTGGAATGTCCCTAGGTCACCAAAGGATGGGGACTGTTGTTAGAAGAACCATCCCTGTGATTGGGGGGTTGGAAATTTTGGTCCCACACTCCTAGGATGGGGGAGGAGCTAGTGGCTGCACCAATGGCCAATGATTTAATCAATCATGCCTACGTATGATGTCTCCATAAAAACCCAAAAAGCAGGCTTTGGAGAGCTTCCAGGTTGGTGAATAAATTGAAATGCAGGGAGAGTGGTGTGTTTGGAGAGGGTATAGAAGTTTCATGCCCCTTCTTATATATCTCTTCCTATTTACCTCTTCATCTGGCTATTGATCCAAACCCTTTAATATCTTTTGTAAAAAACAAAACAAAACAAAACATAAAACCAGTAATTTAAGGAATAAACTGGCGTCATGATTTCTGTGAGCCCCTTTAGCAAATTAATTGAACCCAAGGAGGGGGTGGTAGGAAACTTTGATTTATAGCTGGTGAGTCAGAAGCAAAGGTAACAACCTGAATAGGCAGTGTCAGAATTGAGTTCAATTGTAGGATAGTCAGCTGGTACCCAGGGAATTGTTGGAGGTGTAGGAACCTCCCCACCACCACGTTAGAAATTGGTGATCAGAAACCTTTTAGAGAATATTGAATAAGGTAGTTTGACGTAAGAGTTCACACGTTTCTTATAAACATGAGATTTTTAAAATTAATAGTTTATCTTCTTGCATCAAAACTATTATAATTGACAAAACCAATTATGCAATGTTTCAGGTAGTTATGCAAAAAGTGCTATAATAAATCTGAGATGGTATAGTTTTTGTTGTTGTTTTTGTTTTTTTGGTGTAGTAGGTTTTTTTTTTTAAGTTTTTAAATTTTAATTCCAATAAGTTAACATACCATACAGTATTAGTTCTGGTGTACAATACAGTGATTCAACACTTCCCTTCCCTTCCCGGTGCTTATCACGACAGGTGCCTTTCTCACCACCCACCCTGTTCCCCCATCCCAGATTCCCTCCCTGCTGGTAACCATCAGTTTGTTCTCTAGAGGGAAGAGTTTGGAAACTCGTATGACCCATATTCTCATTTTGGACTCTGGAACATCAAAAATTTTTTGATTAAATTCAGTAACATATACTGTATTAATAGTTTCAGAGATAGAGTTCAGTGATTCATTGGTGTTATATAATACCCAGTGCTCATTACATCATATGCCCTCCTTAATGTCCATCATCCAGTTACCCCATAACCCCCCGCCAGAAATTCTTAGTTTGTTTCCTATGATTAAGAGTATCTTATGGTTTGTCTCTCTCTCTGATTTTGTATTGCTTTACTTTTCCCTCTCTTTCTCTATGATCCTGTTTTGTTTCTTAAATTACACATGTGAGATCATATAACTCTTTCTTTGATCAGCTTATTTATATTTAACTTATTTATATCCTCTTGCTCTATCCACATCGTTGCAAAGGCAAGATTTTTTTTTTTGAGGGCCGAGTAGTATGGAACATCAAAATTAAGTGACAACTTTTTATATTCAGGAAAGGTCAATTTAAAAACTACACAATTTATCACATGTAAACCAAGTCTAGCCTGAACTACAGAAAAGGACAGTATCTTCAGTTTATCTAATACTGCCTTTGGAAATCTTTCCCCCAAAAAGCTAAAGAAACTAAGAAACCAAAATTTATTCTGTTATTGATTATATTGCTAATAACAACCAAGTAATCATATATCAATTCAAAATTAATATTCCATATGCCTCATGTATTCAGTATCAACAGGGGGAAAAACAATACCCTTTGAAAGCTATAAGATTATAAATAAATGTCTTATGAAAATGATTTAACTGTAAAGTGTATGTTACAATAACATAAATTACCCTTTCCTTAACTCAGAATCATCATTATGAAAAGTCTAACATGCTTTGTTATTATAATAGCAAAGTTCTCAGAGGCTAGTAAGGTAATTTGTCTTATGCCAAATGGCCCTAACTACCATTCTTTTTGATGTCTTAGGTTTATACATTTTTCCTATTTTCTGCCTCTGTCTTCATTGATATTTGAAACATCCTCCTATCCTATATTTGAATCTGACAGTTCTCATTTCATTTCTAATTTACTGAGAGAGAAAACCAAACATAACCAAAATAAAAAAATTTTTACATCTCTGAGGAAAGGTATGAACTTTAGTGCTTCAAATTTGTGGAATCTCTGTTTTTATCTACACAGAGGTAGTTGGTGTATCACATTCTATTCTTGGTGAATGAGATTACTAGATAAAAGAGTGACTACTCTAAAAAATTTAAGCTTCACTGTTAGAGCTAAAAAAATACCAAGTCATTTAAGAATTAATACAATGGAAAAAAAAAGAATTAACAAATGCATTAAAAATTTTTTTAAGTATGGTAAAAATTAAATAAGACATGAAACCTTAGGATCTTCATAACTTTGTTCCAGGGAGATACCACAAGACAGAAGAAGAATTTTATAGCTCTGGATGAAGTCATATATGATAACAGAACGTTCTTTATCAGATTCCTCTTGAAAGCAGGATAGAAGGTACCACATTCTCTCTTTCACAGTCAGGCTTGGATCCAGAGAAGGTGGGACCAAACTGGAACTAATTTCTTTAGAAAATAAATAAAAAGTCTTAAGGCAAACATTACATGCATTCATTTGAAGCAGCAATTTTTAGTGAAAAGACTGAAAAGCCTAAGGGTCCAACTCCATGGAACCAATAATTCAGCATCACCTTATTCAGGTCACATGGCTTCAAAGATTAAGTGCTTCATATTTTAAATATTATAGCTTTTGCCATGTAATTAATAATACTCTATTTAATTAGGTGAAATTTTTAAATTTCTAGGAATAAATTTATACTTCTCAGAATAAGGAGTTAAAAACATAAAAGGTATTTTGAAATGAATTTTAAATGAAATCCTTTTTTAAAAGATTTAGTACGAACGTATAACATTAGATTAAAAAAAATAGAAGTTCAAGTATCTATTTAACATAACACATTTTCCCTCAAAACAACTGAAAAATATTTCATTCTTCACGGCATTCTTTAAAATGTTGATTTATTAATTTTGCTCCTGTCTAAAACCAATCTATCAGCTAGGTAATGTAACAACTGTAATCAAATCATATCCTCTCAATTTTACAGACATCTACAAAGGTTGTATGATTCAGCTATTGTAGATATTCAACTCATTTCTGTCTCTAGATAAGTTCCAGACCTAGTCAATAACATGTAAAAAAAAGTGTGGAAAGAAACCGCTATGATCCAATCTTCAAAAGTAAACCCTCAAGGTGGCCAGGAAGTCCCAAAGTCTCCACTGCCTTCAAGAAAAGATAGTATCAGTAGCCCATGGGATAAGTAAAGGGGAATAAAGGTAGTACCTAAGACATACATTCTAGTTAATAAATGAACTAATGTACACAATAGTCACTATCCCACCCCCCAAAAAATTTTTAAGCCTAAAAATAAATTCTAGTTAAGTATCAGGAAGTTATTCTCAACAAACAGGTCATTATCCTAATAGAGGTTATATTAAAATTATATGGCGATTAAGCCAATAGTGACTACTTACCAGGATGCTTTTGTTCCTTCTGCAATGAAAAATAATAAGCATCTCTTCCACCCCAGCATACTGCCAGACCAACAACCAGGATGTCATCACAACCTTTAACAGGAATGCCATCATCTCTAATAGGGGTTTCCTGAGGTGAGCTAACTAAGTAAATCAAAAGTGAAATAATTTAAAATCTCAAAACAAAACCATTAAACTGAATGTTAAAAACAAAAACAAACAAATAAAAAAAGGTGATTGGGGGAAGAGAAAGATGGTGGAAGAATAGGAGACCTAAATTTCATCTGGTCCCAGGAATTCAGATAGATATTTATCAAACCATACTGAACACCTACAAACTCAATGGAGACGGAAGAAAAGAATAGCAGCAGTTCAATGAACAGAAAAGCGACCGCTTTCTGGAGATTAGGATATGCAGACAAGTGAATCTGAGGCAATATTTGGGAAGATAGACCACAGGGAGGGAGCCTCTTTCAGCTTGCTTACTGGCAAGTGATAAAGCAGTGGAGCCCAAAATCAGAACTTTTTAAGATGTCTCTTCTGCTGAGGGACATCACTCCAGTGGCTAAGCGGAGGGTCAACCTCTCTGGGACAGTGTGGTCTCAGGATCCTTGGGTCACAAAAAGACCAGGGGTGACTGAGTGTGGCAGAGCTCCCAAGTATCAGAGGAGGGAAGCCAGCTACAAAGACGGAGCTGAGGAGTGGGCTCTTAGCTTGGGGTTGTCATAAACCGTGATCTGCAGCACAATTGGGGCACTACTCTTCAAGCAAGGACCCAACAAGTGGCAGATCCAGAGAGACTCCCTTTCCTCCCCAGGGAGGTGCAGCACCAGAGAACACTACAGGAATCTGAGTTTGGAAACTCCAAAAGGGGTCATGTGTCAGAGAGCCAGAGATAGAAACACTCAGTCAAAGGCTGGGTGAGCATAGAGTGCAGCCAGAGATCAGGGAGAGAGAAGTGATTGACTGCTTTTCTCTGAGAGCTGATTGAGGAGTGGGGTCCTGAGTTCTCAGCTCCTCCAGGGCCAGAGATTGGAAGGCTGCCATTTTCATTCTCACCTTCCAAAGCATATGGAAAACATTCATGGAACAAAAGCTACCAAGAGTGAACCCAAGCAGATTACTTAGCCTGGCCCCTGTCAAAGGCGGTGCAATTCCATCTGCCTCAGGCAAAGACATTTGAGAACCACTGCAACAGGCCCATCCCCCAGAAGATCAGCAAGAGCATCCAGCCAAGACCAAGTTAATCAATCAATGAGAACCACAAAACTCTGGCACGAGGGGAATAGAGCACATAGAATTAAACTTTTATTCCCACAATTCTTTAGTCTTTCAAAGTTCATGTTTTAAATTTTCATTATTTTTTCTTTTTCTATTTTTTAAAAATTTTTCTTTTTTCCTTTTTCAACTTCCCTTATTTTCAGCTTATCTTACTATCTTTTCATCCAATCAATTCCTTTTCTAAATCCTTTTTGTCATTTTTATAGTCATATTCTATCCCTTCATTGTATTTAACCTTATTTTTGTATATATATATATACATATACATATATATATATGTATATGTATATATATATATGCTTTTCTTTCTTTAAAGTTTTGGGATACAGTTTCTTCTAAGAGACCAAAAGAGACCCTAAATCTAGCAAATGGCTTTGTTCTACTCTCCCACCTGATCACATTTTTTCCTTTTTAAAAAAGTTTTTTTCATTCTTTTTTCAACCATCTTATTCCTTTTTAAAAATCTTTTAAAATTTTCATCTTTATAGTCATATTCTATCCCTTCTTTGTATTTACCCTTATTTTTGTAATATACATTTTTCTTTAAAATTTTAGGAGGCAGTTTCTTCTAACAGAACAAAATACACTCAAAATCTAGGGTGAGCCTCTGTTCTATTCACTAGCCTAATCATATACTTTCTTTCTTGCTTTTTTTATTTTTCCTCCTTCCTTTTCTCTCTGGTTTTGGGCCTCTATTGATTTGTTTAGTGTATATTTTCCTGGAGTCCTTGTTACCCTTTTAGCATTTTGTTCTCTCATTCATCAGTTCTTCTCTGGACAAAATGACAAAACAGAATAACTAGCCTCAAAAGAAAAAAAAAAGTACAAGAGGCAGTACCAACTGCCAGGGATTAAGGACATTAGTAAGACATCAGAACTAGAGTTAATAATGATTATTATGTAGATGCTATACGGGCTTGAAAAAAGGATAGGCAGTACTAGAGAATATTTTTCAGAAAAATAAAAAAACTAAAATCTAACCAAGTCAAAATCAAAAAGGCTATTAATGAGGTACAATCAAATATGGAGGTTGTAACTGCTAGGATAAATCAGGTAGAAGAGAGAAAGGAATAACAAATGATGGAGAATAAAGAAGCTGAGAAAAAGAGAGATAAATAATTACTGGATAATGAGGGGAGAATTCAAGACTTAGTGATACCATAAGACAAAACAATATTAGAATAATTGGGATCCCAGAAGAAGACGACACAGAGAAGGGGGCAGAAGGTATATTAGAGCAAATGATAGCAGAGAACTTCCCTAATTTGGGGAAGGAAACAGGCATCAAAATTCAGGAGGCACAGAGAACCCCTCTCAAAATCAATAAAAATAGGTCAACACCCCAATATCTAATGTTAATGTTAAGTCTCAGAGACAAAAGAAAATCCTGAAAGCAGCTCAGGACAAGAAGTCTATAAGCTACAATGGTAGAAACATTAGATTAGCAGCAAACATATCCACAGAAACCTGGCAGGCCAGAATGGACTCACATGATATATTCAGAGCACTAAACAAGAAAAATGTGCAGCCAAGAATACTATATTCAGCTAGGCTGTCACTGAAAATAGGAGAGACAAAAACTTCTAGGAAAAACACACAAACAAACAAACAAATAAACAAGAACTCGAGAACACCAAACCAGCCCTACAGAAAATACTGAAAGGGGTCTTCTAAACAAAGAGAGAGCCTGAAAGTAACATAGACCAGAAAGGAAAAGACAATATAGAGTAACAGTCACCTTACAGACAATACAGTGGTACTAAATTCACATCTTTCAAGAGCTACCCTAAATGTAAATGGGCTAAATGCCCTAATCTACAGACACATGATATCAGATGGGATTAAAAACAAACAAACAAACAAATAAACAAGGCCCATCATTATGTTGTCTGCCAGAGACTCCTTTTAGACTGAAAGACACCTCCAGATTTAAAGTGAAGGGGTGGAAAAACATTTACCATGCTAACAGACATTAAAAGAGAGCTGGGGTGGCAGTCCCTGTATCAGACAGATTTTAAACCAAAGACTATAATAAGAGATGAAAAAAGACACTATATCATACTTAAAGGGTCTTTCCAATAAAACAATCTAACAATTTTAAATATTTATGCCCCTAACATGGGAGCAGCCAGTTATATAAGCCAATAAACAACAAAATCAAAGAAACACATTGATAATAATACAATAATAAGGGACTTTAATACCATCCTCACTGAAACGGACAGATCATCTAAGCAAAAGATCAACAAGGAAGTAAAGGCTTTAAATGACACACTGGACCAGATGGACTTCAGATATATTCAGAACATTCCATCCCAATGCAACAGAATATACATTCTTCTCTAGTGCACATGGAACATTCTCCAGAATAGATCACATCCTAGGTTACAAATCATGTCTCAATTGGTACCAAAAGATTAGGATCAGTTCCTACATATTTCTTGAGCTCACTGCTTTGAAACTAGAACTCAATCACAAGAGAAAAGTTGGAAAGAACCAAATACATGGAAGCTAGAGAGCATCCTACTAAAGAATGAATGGGTCAACCAGGAAGTTAAAGAAGAATTTTAAAAATTCATGGAAAAAAGTGAAAATGATAATACAACTATTCAAAATCTTTGGGATGCGGCAAAGACAGTCCTAAGAGGAAAGTATATAGCAATACAAGCCTTTCTCAAGAAATAAGAACAACCTAATGCTACACCTAAAGGAGCTGGAGAAAACAGAGAAAATAAAGCCTAACCCCAGCAGGAGAAGAGAAATAATAAAGATAAGAGCAGAAATCAGTGAAATAGAAACCAAAAGAATAGTAGAACAGATCAATGAAAGTAGGAGCTTGTTCCTTCAAAGAATTAATAAGATTGATAAGTCCCTGGCCAGACTTATCAAAAAGAAAAGAGAAAGGACCCAAATTCAGAAAATCATGAATGAAAGAGGAGAGATCACAGCAAACACCAAAGAAATACAAACAATTATAAGAACATATTATGAGCAACTATATGCCAGCAAATTAGACAATCTGGAGGGAATGGATGCTTTCCTAGAGACTTATAAACTACCAAACCTGTGAACCAGGAAGAAATAGAAAACCCAAACAGATCCATGACCAGTAGGGAAACTGAAGCAATAATCAAAAATCTCTCAACAAACAGGAACCCAGGGCCAGATGCCCTCCCAGGGGATCTCTACCAAACATTTAAAGAATAACTGATACCTATTCTCCTGAAACAGTTCCAAGAAATAGAAATGGAAGGAAAACTTCCAAACCCATTTCATGAGTCCAGCATTACTTTGATCCCAAAAGCAGACAAAGACTCCATCAAAAAGGAGAATTACAGACCAATATCCTTGATGAACATGGATGCACAAATTCTCATCAAAATACTAGCCAACAAGATCCAACAGTATGTTAAAATATTATTCACCATGACCAAGTGTAATTTATTCCTGGGCTGCAAGGTTGGTTCAACATCTGCAAATCAATCAATGCGATACAATACATAAATAAAAGAACAAGGACCATGTAATACTCTCAATAGATGCAGAAAAAGTATATACAAAGTACAGCATCCTTTCTGGATTAAAACTGGGGGATATAAGGAACATGCAGTGTAGGGATATAGAGAACATGCCTCAATATCATAAAAGCCATATATGAAAAGCCCACAGTGGGGTGCCTGGGTGGCTCAGTGGGTTAAACTGCTGCCTTCAGCTTGGGTCATGATCTCAGGGTCCTGGGACCGAGTCCCACATCAGGCTCTCTGCTCAGCGGGGAGCCTGCTTCCCTCTCTCTCTCTCTGCCTGCCTCTCCGTCTACTAGTGATTTCTCTCTGTCAAATAAATAAAATCTTAAAAAAAAAAAAAAAAAGCCCACAGTGAGTATCATTCTCAATGGGGAAAAACTGAGAGCTTCCACCCTAAGGTCAGGAACATAGCAGGGATGTCCACTATCACCACTGCTGTTCAGTATAGTACTGGACGTCCTAGCCTCAGCAATCAGACTACAAAAAGAAGTAAAAGGCATATGAATCAGCAAAGAAGAAGTCAAACACTCACTCTTTGCAGATTATATGATACTTTATGTGGATAACCAAAAAAACTACACTCCAAAACCTCTAGAACACATACAGGAATTCAGTAAAGTGTCAAAATATAAAAGCAAAGTACAGAAATCAGTTGTCTTTCTATAGACCAACAGCAAGACAGAAGAAAGAGAAATTAAGGAGTTGATCCCATTTACAATTGCACCGAAAATCATAAGATACCTAGGAATAAACCTAACCAAAGAGGCAAAGAAACTATACTCAGAAAACTATAAAGTATTCATGAAAGAAATTGAGAAAGACACAAAGAAATGGAAAAACGTTCCATGCACGTGGATTGGAAGAACAAATATTG
Source organism: Mustela nigripes (assembly GCF_022355385.1). Taxonomy (NCBI): domain Eukaryota; kingdom Metazoa; phylum Chordata; class Mammalia; order Carnivora; family Mustelidae; genus Mustela; species Mustela nigripes. Next base: position 97,085,073 of record NC_081558.1, read on the forward strand.
TGAAAATGTCTATGCTACCTAAAGCAATCTACACATTTAACGCAATACCATCAATTTTTATTTCCTAAGAGATGGAACAAATAATCCTAAAATTTATATGGAACCAGAAAAGACCTCAAATAGCCAGAGGAATGTTGAAAAAGAAAGCCAAAGTTGGTGGCATCACAATTCCAGAATTCAAGCTCTATTATAAAGCTGTCATCATCAAAACAGTATGGTACTGGCACAAAACAGACACATAGATCAATGGAATAGAATAGAGAGACCAGAAATAGACCCTCAACATTATGGTCAACTAATATTTGACAAAGCAGGAAAGAATATCTAATGGCAAAAAGAATGTCTAATGAGAAAAAAAATACAAATGTTGTTGGGAAACCAACACCACACACACAAAAATAGACTCAAAATGGATGAAGGACCTCAATGTGAGACAGGAGTCAATCAAAATCCTTGAGGAGAACAGAGGCAGCAACCTCTTTGACTTCAGCCCCAGCAACTTCTTCCTAGAAACATTGCCAAATGCAAGGGAAGCAAGGGCAAAATGAGCTATTGGGACTTCATCAAGATCAAAAGTTTTTGCACAGCAAAGGAAACAGTCAACAAAACCAAAAGACAGCTGACAGAATGGGAGAAGATACTTGCAAATGACATATCAGATAAAGGGCTAATATCCAAAATCTATAAAGAACTCATCAAACTCAACATCCAAAGAACAAATAATCCAATCAAGAAATGGGCAGACGACTTAAAGAGACATTTCTGCAAAGAAGACATCCAGATGGCCAAAAAACACATGAAAAAGTGTTCCACATCACTCTGGATCAGGGAAATGCAAACCAAAACCACAATGAGATACCACCTCACAGCAGTCACAATGGCTAAAATTAACAAGTCAGGAAATGACAGATGTTGGTGAGGATGTGGAGAGAGGGGAACTCTCCTACACTGTTGATGGAAACGCAGTCACTCTGAAAAACAGTATGTAGGATCCTCAAAAAGATGAAAATAGAGTTACCCTATGATCCAGCAAATACACTACTGGGTATTTACCCCAAAGACACAAATGTAGTGATCTGAAGGGGCACGTGCATCTGAATGTTTATAGCAGCAATGTCCACAATAGCCAAACTATGGAAAGAGCCTACATGTCCATCAACAGATGAATGGATAAAGAAGATGTGGTGTATATCTACAATGGAATATTATGCGGCCATCAAAAAATGAAATCTTGCCATTTGCAATGATATGGCTAGAACTAAAAGGTATTACGCTAAGCAATATAAGTCAATCAGGGAAAGACAATTATCATATGACCTCACTGATATGTGGAATTTGAGAAACAAGACAAAGGATCATTGGGGAATGAAGGGGAAAATGAATCAAGATGAAACCAGAGAGGAAGATAAACAGTAAGAGACTCTTCATCTCAGGAAACTGAGATGTTTGAGGGTGTGAGGGATGGGGTGGCTTGGTGATGGGCACTGGAGAGGGTATGTGCTATCGTGAGCACTGTGAATTGTGTGAGACTAGTGAACCACAAACGTGTACCCCTGAAACAAATAAACATTATATATCAAAAAAATAAAATAAATTTTAAAAAACAAAACATACAAACAAACAAACAAACAAAGAATGATAATAATACAAAACTACTTGATTAGCAAAATTTCCAGATCTCTAAAATATGCATTATTTGGATGGTCATTTTTAGGTATGTGTAAGATCTTTCTAGGCTTCCCATCTGTTAAGATAATTGTCACTATGAAAAATTTAACAAAGATCTCCTAAAATAGATCTATAATAATAAGTAAAATGGTTATTAACTAAATCTTTTTTTTATAAATATATTTTTTAAAGATTTTATTTATTTATTTGACAGAGAGAGATCACAAGTAGACGGAGAGGCAGGCAGAGAGAGAGAGAGAGAGGGAAGCAGGCTTCCTGCTGAGCAGAGAGCCTGATGCGGGACTCGATCCCAGGACCCTGAGATCATGACCTGAGCCGAAGGCAGCGGCTTAACCCACTGAGCCACCCAGGCGCCCTTAACTAAATCTTTTTAAAGCTGCATTTTGAATTGATGTAACTCAAACAGAAATAAAGACCATTTGAACACTACAAGCATCCTACTTCTTGGTGAAGATTCAGGTATGATTTGGTATCTAGATTCAACAGTTTTTGTAAAATAAGGCATCTCCAACTTTATAGATATAGGTCAAACACCAATCTATCTTATTTGCAATTAGATCCCTAATACCTTGAAAATAAATGGCACATATTTTTTAAATTTAAATGCTAACCCCAGCATAGAGAATATGCTCAATTTTATGTATGTTGAATAAAAAATGGAAAGTATTAGTCAACACAAAAAATACATAAAACATGTCATTAACACATGTGGCCCATGACCTAAGTGTCCACTGATAGACCAATGAATAAGGAAGATGTGGTACACATATACAAAAAAAAAAAATGAGAACTTGCCATATAAGACAATATAGACTAAGAGGGTATTATGCTAAATGAAATAATTTAGACTGAGAAAGACAAATACCATATGATATTACACTTCATATGTAGAATCTAAAACAAAAACACACAAATAGGGGCAGCTGGATGGCTCAGTGGATTAAAGCCTCTGCCTTTGGCTCAGGTCATGATCCCAGGGTCCTGGGATCGAGCCCCACATCGGGCTCTCTGCTCAACAGGGAGCCAGCTTCCCTTCCTGTCTCTCTGCCTGCCTCTCTGTCTACTTGTGATCTCTGTCTGTCAAATAAATAAATAAAATCTTTAAAAACACACACACACAGACATATAAACAAAAAGCAGACTCAGACTTATAAATACAGAGAATAACTGATGGTTGCTAGAGGGTAAGGAAGGGTGGAAAAGAATTTACCATGCTAATGGACATCAGAAGAAAGCAAGAGTGGCAATCCTTATATCAAATCAATTAGATTTTAAGCCAATTAGATTTTAAGAGATGAGGAAGGACACTATATCATACTCAAAGGGTCTGTCCAACAAGAAGATCTAACAATTTTAAATATCTAAGCCCCCAAGGTGGGAGCAACCAACTATATAAACCAATTAATAACAAAATCAAAGAAACACATCAACAATAATACAATAATAGTAGGGGACTTTAACACTCCCCTCACTGAAATGGAAAGATCATCCAAGCAAAAGATCAACAAGGAAATAAAGGCCTTAAACGACACACTGGACCAGACGGACATCACGGATATATTCAGAACTTTTCATCCCAAAGCAACAGAATACACATTCTTCTCTAGTGCACATGGAACATTCTCCAGAATAGATCACTTCCTCGGTCCTAAATCAGGACTCAACCGATATCAAAAGATTGGGATCATTCCCTGCATATTATCAGACCACAATGCTCTGAAGCTAGAACTCAACCACAAGAGGAAGTTTGGAAAGAACCCAAATGGAGACTAAACAGCATCCTTCTAAAGAATGAATGGGTCAACCGGGAAATTAAAGAAGAATTGAAAAAAATCATGGAAACAAATGATAATGAAAATACAACGGTTCAAAATCTGTGGGACACAACAAAGGCAGTCCTGAGAGGAAAATATATAGCGCTACAAGCCTTTCTCAAGAAACAAGAAAGGTCTCAGGTACACAACCTAACCCTACACCTAAAGGAGCTGGAGAAAGAACAAGAAAGAAACCCTAAGCCCAGCAGGAGAAGAGAAATCATAAAGATCAGAGCAGAAATCAATGAAATAGAAACCAAAAAAACAATAGAACAAATCAACGAAACTAGGATCTGGTTCTTTGAAAGAATTAATAAAATTGATAAACCCCTGGCCAGACTTATCAAGAAGAAAAGAGAAAGGACCCAAATAAATAAAATCATAAACGAAAGAGGAGAGATCACAACTAACACCAAAGAAATACAAACTATTATAAGAACATACTATGAGCAACTCTACACCAACAAATTTGACAATCCGGAAGAAATGGATGCATTCCTAGAAACATATAAACTACCACAACTGAACGAGGAAGAAGTAGAAAGCCTTAACAGTCCCATAACCAGTAAGGAGATTGAAACAGTCATTAAAAATCTCCAAAAAAACAAAAGCCCAGGGCCAGATGGCTTCCCGGGGGAATTCTACCAAACATTTAAAGAAGAACTAATTCCTATTCTCCTGAAACTGTTCCAAAAAATAGAAATGGAAGGAAAACTTCCAAACTCATTTTATGAGGCTAGGATCACTTGATCCCCAAACCAGACAAGGATCCCATCAAAAAAGAGAGCTATAGACCAATATCCTTGATAAACACAGATGCGAAAACACTCACCAAAATACTAGCCAATAGGATTCAACAGTACATTAAAAGGATTATTCACCACGACCAAGTGGGATTTATTCCAGGGCTGCAAGGTTGGTTCAACATCCGCAAATCAGTCAATGTGATACAACACATCAATAAAAGAAAGAACAAGAACCATATGATACTCTCAATAGATGCTGAAAAAGCATTTGACAAAGTACAGCATCCCTTCCTGATCAAAACTCTTCAAAGGGTAGGGATAGAGGGCACATACCTCAATATCATCAAAGCCATCTATGAAAAACCCACTGCAAATATCATTCTCAATGGAGAAAAACTGAAAGCTTTTCCGCTAAGGTCAGGAACATGGCAGGGATGTCCATTATCACCACTGCTATTCAACATAGTACTAGAAGTCCTAGCCTCAGGAATCAGACAACAAATGGAAATTAAAGGCACCCAAATCGGCAAAGAAGAAGTCAAATTATCACTCTTCGCGGATGATATGATACTATATGTGGAAAACCCAAAAGACTCCACTCCAAAACTGCTAGAACTTGTACAGGAATTCAGTAAAGTGTCAGGATATAAGATCAATGCACAGAAATCAGTTGCATTTCTCTACACCAACAACAAGACAGAAGAAAGAGAAATTAAGGAGTCAATCCCATTTACAATTGCACTCCAAACCATAAGATACCTAGGAATAAACCTAACCAAAGAGGCACAGAATCTATACTCAGAAAACTATAAAGTACTCATGAAAGAAATTGAGGAAGACACAAAGAAAAGAGGGTAGGGAAGGTTAGGGGGTTGGGCAAAATGGGTGAAAAAAAAGAGTCAAAGATTACATAAGCTTCTGCTTATGTAATGAATAAGTAATGGGAATAAAAGACAGAGCATAAAAAATATAGTCAATGATACTGTAATAGCAATGTATGGGGACAGATGGTAAACACAGTGTAATGTATAAATTTGTCAAATTGCCATGTTGTTCACCTGAATTAATGTATCATTATGTGTCAACTATACTCAAGTAAAAAAAATTAAAAAACAAAACACACGTTCTATAAATTGAAGATCAAATACTCAAACTTTTATGAACAAATTCATGCATAAATACAGATTTAAGAAATCCTATCAAACCTTTGCTTTCCACAGAAGGTTGTCAAGCTGATTACAGCTATTACCAATTATACAAGATCCTTATTGTCATGAAGTAAGACAGGGATATGTATAAATGGCATTACCTAACAAAAGGTTCAAGTCTCTTAAAACCTGGAAGGGCTCTATGACCTTCGGGGTCAACATTTTGGCACAGAATTCATGAACATCAGTTGGAGGTACAAGTCTATTTGACATAAGTACTGAAATATATAGGTTACATACATTGTTTAAAATATAATACCTTTTTTCTACATACTTTTGTGATTATGTAAGTGAATAAGGAAATTACAAAGTAATAGAAAATAATTCATAAGCACTGATGATTAATAAAAACCACAATGCTATGTCATTAAAATACCAAAAAGGAGATCCTTGTTCAAAATACATAGTTTTCACAAACTTATATTCTAATATTAATATATTATATATAAATAATCACATACACATATATATGATTTTCTTTAAAAAGAAACACCATGTTTAATGGTAAATTTTAGCATACTCTAGCACCAGATATGGCCTGGAGTTAAAGAAGAAGTGACAGATAGGGGACCTCTGTGAAGCCTCATAAAGTGAAAAGGATAAGGAAGTCAATAATCAAACAGAAGAGCTCCATGGCCTGACATAGGGCCAAGTCCAGACTAGCATTGAAGAAAGAGCTACCATTTGAGAGATGGATTCCTGATACACCCAATAATCAAGTGCTGGCCCTCAAACCAGCCACAACTGTGGTGCCTGCAGCAGCAATTAGCTTGGCTTCTATGTCTTTGTCCTGAGAGAAAAGACTGGTCTGGAACTCCTTTTGGACCACCTAGTATGGAGGTGTGCTCTAGGAAGGCTCTTTAGGTGGGATCTGTGGCTTATGAAGAAAGAGGCAGACATAGGCCTGATTAGACCACAGCTACAACAGTGGATCAGTGCTAGGTAAATGAGTAGTCCCTTGGTGGTCTACATGAGTTCAGTAGTCCAGCTTGAGCTTTTTTCTCAGTGCTTGGCTCTCATACCCACATGTCCTGGAGTCACCCATCTCTTATACCAGATGGGAACTATTATTAATCTAGTTGCGCTCAACAATAAAGCTGTTCTACAGGTAAACCCACATAAAAGAAACTTTAATTGAACTCTGAATAAATTTATTACATTTAATATCCCAAACTGAAAAGGCTCAGGCCCATCCCAAACCACTATATTACATATAAAGAAGAAAATATGAAAAAATTTTTAAAAAAACTCTTACCTGGCTTAAACCTACCACCAATAACAGCACTTTTCGATGTCGAACTACTGATCTTTTCACAAGCCAATGAGATGGAAAATCGCTTTTTGCTCTGCCACTCCTTAATGAATGTTCGAAAGAGAGTTTGGTCACTTGCTACATCAATTATGGCCAAACTTCCTGGGCTGAATGAGGTTGGAGTTAACTGCAATCCATCTTGTGATAACTGCAGTGAAAAAGTTGTGTCTCCAATAGGACTGTCCTCTTTTAAACCATTTCTACTCTCTGAACTTAAATCTGGGTTTTTAATATTTGAAGATGAGTAACTTTCACCAAGGTGTAAAGCACTAAGTGTTTTCTGAAGTTTTACAGAAGATGTTCCAAGAATACTTGGAAATACCAGTTTAGAAGCAGATACTGGAGTGGGTGTAGGAGGAATGAGTCCATTATCATCAACTATATAGTTCTCTTTACAAGGCAAGTGGGATGAGGTTTCAGCATGAAGGGCATTGGTCTCCAGTGTCCCAATCTTGCTTTTTACTTCAATATTAGGGGCAAATGAGATTCCCTGCCCTTGATTTGGCTCCAAATTTGAAATTACTTTTTGTTTGTCATTTACCTCTGTATTTTTTCCTTTCAAATTAGACAAGTTTATAGTTGTTAATTTTTGCTTTTCATTTTCTAGAGGACTGGCCACTTTGTCTAAAATTCTCTGCAGTCCCGGACTTAAATCAAATGATGCCCCTGACCATATGAATGCATTATTTTCCTCTGTCTCAGTTAATTTGGGTTTTTGAGACCTTTCATTTTTATCTCCTCCAATTACTTCTCTTTGTGGATAATCATTACCTACAGTCACTGGATCACTTAGTTCTAATGCCCTAAAAGATACTGCAGTATTCTGTTTCTCTTGGACAGGACATATTTCTACATTGTCCAAAGCTTCAACCATCTGAGCAGAATCTACTTCTGAAAATATAATAGACTCATCACTGAAACAAGTGTACTGTTGCTGATTATCTTGATTCTCATTCATATTTGATTTTCTTATCATGCCCTCTCCTTGCAGACACACAGAATGACTGAAATGGTTTGATGTTAGTGCAGAAGAGAGGGGTTCTTTCACTTGTATATCAGGTGGTTGTTCTTTTACTAGGTAGTCTTCACTGAAACTGTCAAACAGTAAACTATCACTCAAATTCAAACTTGTTTCAGGAACTGGCAGACATTCTGTTTCTATACCAGTGGTAGTTCTCTTTTGAGGAACCAGAGGTATAACTGGTTTCATAGCTTCTTGTGTTTGATAACCTTGAAGAAAACTATTTAATTGAGAGTCAGTGACAGAAAGTTCATTCCTTTTAAAACAAGGGCCATTTTCCCTCAAGAGTATTGGAGAAAGAAAAATTGAGCTTTCTGGAGTCAGGATATCAATCCCATCCGAATCAGTGCCTTGTTTGATATTATCTGCAGGCTTAAGTTCCAAATGATTTTTATTTGTCACTCCGGGAGAATGCTGTTCACCAGGAAAAGTAATACAAATCTCATTCTGAAAAGAGAGTATGGAACTCTGATTGTCTAAGCATTTCTGCATCTTCCCTGTTGCCAACTTAGCATACTTAGCTTCTGGTTTGGCATTTTCAGTTGCCATCTGTTGTATAATTTTCTCTGACTGAGTATCCAGGTAGAAACTATCTTCAAATTCACAAGGAACTAAACCTAAGTCAGAAACACAATTATTCTTTGTTTTGTTTGCCGCATAAGCTTCTGTTTTTTCTTGTTTTCTAGATGTATTTGGAAAATTCTCATGCTGGCCTTCTGGTTCTCGAGTTGGGAGTATCTCAGTTCTGCTTATAATATCTCCTGATACCTGAAAATTATTTGAATTATTTTCCTCACTATTAAACTTCGTAATTCCACACTTGATAATAACATTTGAGTCTCTATTCATATAACTACTGCCTGTCTCACAGGGCATTTGTCTCTCTATTATTTTTTTCTGTTTGGTATAAGTGTTCGTCTGTTTATCAGATTGTTTTTCTGGGCACTGGTTAACTGAGTAGGTGTCACGTTTTACATAAACATTCTGGTTTTTTGAATTGTTTTCTTCCACCAAGACTGTGTTTATTTTTTCTGACTCAACAACAGCAAATTCTCCTCCATTTTCACTAACCATATTAGTGGGTTGACAAGTCACTTTTTTACTCTGGGATTGTCTGATAAAATGTTCCACAAGAATATTATTAGTTTTTGTTTTGTTCTTTGAACTTTGTTCTCTTTCTAATGAGAATGATGCTTTGCTATATTTTCCCTCAGCACAGAATGAGACATTTTCAGCAAAAGGGTCTGGACTTCTAAATTCCACATTCTTTTCATCTAAGGTAAATTCATCCCCATAATAAATAGGATTAGACATAGTGTGTTCCTGTAAGTCAATTCTACAAATCTCAGTGTCTTTTTTAGGGCTACTGTGTTTAGATTGTTTTACAAGTTTACTATGTTTCCAAGATCCAGAGGCAGTACTCATCGTTTTTGAATTGAAACTCTGAGCTTCTTTTTTTGTTTTCTCAAATAAGAGAGTCTGAACAACTTTCTTAGTGCGTGCTCTTCCCTCATTCAGAGAGGTTCTTAGCTTTTCTTTACTTCTATTCAAAGAAGCCCGTTTTCTTGCTCTGGAAATGGAATGTACCTGGCGTTCTTGATTTCCATTCTGTAACTTATCATAAAAGGAGTTTTTATGCTCTCCACTTTTCTCTAAATCTTGCACAGTACTTGGGGAATGCTTAGCAGAAGAATCACTAAACATTGAGTTATTTTTTTTCTGTGATGTTAATCTTTCACAAGATCTTTTAGTTTGGGATATATATTTCTGTTCCTTTACTTCTGATTCACTGCTGGTCACTGAGTGTGTATCAGAATTTAAAAGGAAGTATGAATTCCATTGCACTCCCATTTCAACTAAGTCCTGCTGCAGAATCATTTTGGCTTCTTCCACAATAAGGGCTGCTGCTTCCCTTTCAGTTAAACCTTTTCTGCCAGTCACCCAAATAGTTCGCATATTCCGACGTTCTTCAACTGCTTCCTCTTCCTCATCCATTGCCTTTCGGGCACTATAAAGGATGCAGGAAAAGAAATAAATTAATGTATTGATTCATTCATGCATACGAAAGTATTTACTAAGCATTAACCTAATCTGTTCTAGGAACTAAAGAAATTGCACTGAACAAGAGGGAAATATATCTACTATTTTAGAGCTTACGTTCTTGTTGTGGAAATCAGAAAACAAACAAATATTAAAATACATTCTATGTCAACTGGTAAGAGTGGTGTACAAAAAGAAAGCACCAGGAGATGAGTGGTTCTGTAATTTTCAAATAGTATAATTAGAGAAGGCCTCACCAAGATCCATTAAACAGAAACCATTTAAAATAGTGTCATAAAACTTTCATTAAAAACAAATCCTATGTAATATGAACTCTGGACAAAATAATTGAAGGAACTGGAGAGTGACCAAAAGGAGAAACTGAAACCTGGAGTTTACTGATAGGTAAAATTTGAAAAAGAGCTCAGAATAACTGCAAGAGATAAAAAAAAAAAAAATCAGAGAAAGTCTGTATTTGAGAGATCCAAGGAAGGAGAACCCCAAATTCTTCATATAAATTCTGCCCAAATATCTGGCTGCCCACTAATCTATGCAAGTGTGGGCAGACTCCAAAGTCTAAACAATTAAACAGAGTTTTGAGTGACTGTCTACTACAGGAAGACAAAGTTTAGAGTTTGAGTTCAGCCAAGCTGATTGATAAAATATCAATGCTCTTCAGGGTAAAATAATAGATCCTATGCCCTACAAGGCAAAACATACACAAAATTGGAACTACCATGAAGAGAAAGAAAACAAACAAAAAGGATGAGATATGACAATTATTAAAGAAATAATAGCCAAGAGATTTCTGTTTCCAACAAGGATGGTGTAATAGGGACCAAGTTAGCCTGTAACCCAAAACAACTAAAACCAAGGCTAGCTCTTAAAAGACATTGCAGCTTCCATTTTGCTCTCTCTTGGATTACTTACTCTAGGGGAAGCATAGGACAACATGCAGCTCTATGGAGAAGTTCACATGGAGAACTGAGCACCAGTTTGCCAGTATGTGTACAAGTCATCTTAAAAGCAGATCCAATTCAAACCTTCAGATAACTATAGTCCCAACCAACAGCTTTACTAAAACCTCAAACCAGACCACTAGCAAAGGTGCCCTCAAGTTCATGACTCACAGAAACTTTGAGTTAATATATATTTATTGTTGCCTTTAAGCCACTAAGTTCTTTGAGATATAATCTCTACACCTAACATGGGGCTTGAACTCATGACCTTAAGATCAAGAATAGCATGCTCTTCTGACTGAGTCAGCCAGGTACCCCTAAGCCACTAAGGTCTTAAAGTAATTTGTTTCATGGCATTAGCTAACTAATTAGCCTACTAAAATTATGAAACTTCAAAGATATAAAAAAGAAATCTCAAGGCCTACATATTTAGCACAAAAGAATTATATTCCCATTAAAATTCTTAAAAATAACATGCAGAGCAAAGAAAGAGCATTTTCCTAAAACTCAGTAAAAGAAAGCACGGACCAAAAATTTATATCCAGCCAAGATGTGCCTCAAATATTAAGGTTACAGAAAAACAGTTTTAAACATACAAGATGTGGGGAATTCTGCTCTATATTAGTCCTCAAGAAATCTATTAGTGGATAAGTTTCATCCAATCAAGAGATGGCTAGAAGTGGTTCAGCATTAAGACCAATGGTAAGAATTAGAATAAATAAAAATGTAGATTTTATTAATTTTCCATTTCTACACCCTACAAGGATGGGGACAAGGATGGAAAATTAATGTACAAATGTTATACGTTGAGAAAAAGTAGAAAATGTACTTTTTAAATGGAAGGAAAAGGACAGGAAAAAAGAAAAAGTGAGCTCAATGTCGATAACTATTGTTCAGGCAGTATGTAGGTATTATAGAATACCATTAAAATCTTGACAAACCAGGAGCACCTGGCTCGCTCATTTGGAAGAGCATGTGACTCTTGCTCTCCAGGTTGTGAGTTCAAGCCTCATGTTGAATGTAGAGACTCCTTAAAAATAAAATCTTTAAAAGGAAAAAAAAAAAAAAAAAAAAAAACCTTGACAAACCAGATAATAAAAAGTACACAAGTACCCACTAGAACAAAAATATACACCTTTCTAAATATAAAAATAAAACTACAAAGAGTATCCTTGGGCAGAAAAGGAAACATAATAAATATACAATACACATAATTATAAAATAATTTGAGAATTGAAACTAAACATTTTAGTTAAATCAATAAATGTGAACAGGATCATAGGGAAGTTCTATTTTTAATTTCTTGAGGAATCGGAATCTCCACACTGTTCTCCAAAGAGGCTGCACCAACTTGCATTCCCACCAACAATGCATTCCCCTCCAACACATGTTGTTTCCTGTCTTGTTAATTTTGGCCATTCTAACTGGTGTAAGGTGATATCTCAATGTGGTTTTTATTTGAATCTCCCTAATGGCTAGTGATGATGAACACTTTTTCATGTGTCTGATAGCCATTTGTATGTCTTCATTGGAGAAGTCTCTGTTCATATCTTCTGCCCATTTTTTGATATGATTGTCTGTTTTGTGTGTGTTTTGCATTCCTGGGTATTTACCCCAAAGATACAGATGTTGTGAAAAGAAGGGCCATCTGTACCCCAATGTTTATAGCAGCAATGGCCACGGTCACCAAACTGTGGAAAGAACCAAGATGTCCTTCAATGGATGAACGGATAAGGAAGATGTGGTCCATATTACACTATGGAGTATTATGCCTCCATCAGAAAGGATGAATACCCAACATTTGTAGCAACATGGACGGGACTGGAAGAGATCATGCTAAGTGAAATAAGTCAAGCAGAGAGAGTCAATTATCATATGGTTTCACTTATTTGTGGAGCATAACAAATACCATGGAGGACATGGGGAGTTAGAGGAGAAGGGAGTTGGGGGAAAATGGAAGGGGAGGTAAACCATGAGAGACTATGGACTCTAAAAAACAATCTGAGGGGTTTGAAGTGGCGGGGGGGGGGGGGTTTGGGGTATCGGGTGGTGGGTATTATAGAGGGCATGGATTGCATGGAGCACTGGATGTGGTGAAAAAATAATGAATACTGTTATGCTGAAAATAAATTTTTTTAAAAATGTGAACAGGAGTAAATAATCTATTAAAAGAAAGATTTCAATTTGGATCAGAAAGTGAAAGGTAATTACATCTCAGTGTGGTACATAAAAGGTTTATCTAAAACAAATTGATTCTAAAAGACTAAAACTAAAGGGTTGGGCAAAAAAATTTCTAGACAAACGGAAGCAAGAAGAAAGCAGTGAGGGACAGACTGCATTAAACAAAAAAGGATAAAATTTACTGCTAAAAACACCAATCATAATAAAGATAACATGACAATCAGTCATATGTACTATGAATATGTTCACACCAAATAACAAGCAATACTTTTTTTAGAAAGATTTTATTTATTTATTTGACAGGCAGAGATCACAAGTAGGCAGAGAGGCAGGCAGAGAGAGAGAGGAGGAAGCAGGCTCCCTGCTGAGCAGAGAGCCCAATGTGGGGCTTGATCCCAGGACCCTGGGATCATGACCTGAGCCAAAGGCACAGGCTTTAACTCACTGAGCCACCCAGGTGCCCCAACAAGCAATACTTTAATGAAGAAAAGACAAGAGATACAAAGAGACAGAGAGAAATATATTAACAATTAGAGGACTTCAGTAAACCACTCTCATTAAAAGACAGATGAAATGTTGAGGAGGGGAATAAATAAAAATAAAGAAGACCTAATGAACATAACCAGTGAAGCAGACTTTATGAATATACCTCAAACATTTTACCTTTATAATAGAGAATACATTTAATTTGTATTAGTCATGTGTTAGGTCACAAAGAAAACATTAGTGATTTCCATAAAGTATATGTGTTACAAACAACACTATTAGATTGCAGTGCAGTAAGACTAGAAGTCATTTAACAAAATTAAAAAAAAAAACAGAAAGCACTTCCACCTGGGCAAAAGAGGGAAAACAGGAAAATTACATAATTTCTAAAAATAAAATGAAAACCTCTATATATCACTCAGTGTGTGAAGTATACTTAAAATAGAGACCACAGGAAAATGCACAGTACTGAATTCATAGTACTACACTAAAAACAGTATTTATCAGTAAAAACATAAGTCAACAAATTCCTAGTTCAACAAAATACCAGAAAAAGTACAACAAAATAAAAAGGAAGCTGGAAGAATGAAATGTAATATTAAAAGAAGAAATTAATAAGGTATATTTTTTTAAAATATGCCCAATAGGCCAGAGGAGCCAAGATGGTGGAGTAGTAGCAGACTGAGTGACACCAGGTCGCAGGAGTTCAGCTAACTAGTTATCAAACCATTCCGAACATCTACAAACCCAAGAGATCGAAGAGAAGAAAACAGCAATTCTAGAAACAGAAAATCGACCACTTTCTGAAAGGTAGGATGTGCAGAGGAGTAAATCTGAGGTGACAGGAAGATAGAATGTAGGGGAAGAGGTGATCTCCCAGCAAGCAATGGAGCACAAAATTCGAACTTTTAAAAGTCTACTCCACTGAGGGACATCGCTCCAGAAGCTAAGCAGGGGTGGAAACCTCACAGGGACAGTGTGGTTTCAAGTCCCATGGGGTCAGAGAAGGATCTGCATATATTGGTGTCTGGTGTAGCTGAGCTCACAGGTAACAGAGTGGGAAAGCCGGCTATAAGGACGGAGCCAAAGAGTGAGCTTTCAGCTCAGGATTACCTTAAACTGTGATCTGTGGCACAGTCAGGCCACTGCTCTTTGAGTAGGAACCCCACAAGTGGCAGATCCGGGGAGACCCACCTTCATCCGCCAGAAGAGCAGAGCAACAAGAATCTGTTGGGTTTGGAGACTTCAAACGGGGCTGTGTGCGGGAGACAGAAATGCTCAGTCACAGGCCAGATGAGCCCGAGTGCAGCTGGGGACCAGGGAGATGGGAGTGATTGAGTGCTTTTCTCTGAGGGCACACTGAGGAATGGGGCCCCGAGCTCTCAGCTTCTCTGGGCCAGAGACTGGGAGGCCGCCATTTTCATTCCCATCCTCCAGAGCTCTACGGAAAGCATTCAGGGGACAAAAGCTCCGGAGAGCAAACCTGAGCAGATTATCACCCTAGCCTCTGGCAAGGGTGGCGCAATTCCGCCTCAGGCAAAGATATTTGAGAATCACTACAACAGGCCCCTCCCCCACAGAAGATCAGCAAGAACATCCAGCCAAGACCAAACTCACTGATCAAGGATAAGAGCAGAATTCCAGAGGAGGGGAAAGCAAAGCATGGAATTCATGGCTTTTTCTCCATGATTCTTTAGTCTTGCAAAGCTAATTAATTTTATTTTTTTCTTTTTCTAATTTTTCAGCTTTTACTCTTTCCTCTTTTAACGTTTCTTAACTAGTTTATCTTAATAATACCTTTCTAAAAAAGAAAATCTTTTTAAATTTCATTATTATAGTCATATTTATCCTTTATTGTATCTAACTTTATTTTTTGTATACATATACGGTTGTTTCTTCTAAAAAATTTTTAGGATACAATTTCTTCTAACAAATCAAAATATACCCTAAATCTAGCACAGGGCTTTGTTCTAGTCTCCAGGCTGAACAAATTTCTCTCCATTTTCTTTTTCTTTCTTTTCCAACCAACTTATCAATTCCTTTTTTAAGAATTTTTAAAAAATTTTCTTATTCTGTCCCTTCATTGTGTTTACCCTTATTTTTGTATATAAATATATGTCTTTCTTTAATATTATGGGAGGTAGTTTCTTCTAAGAGTCCAAAATACACCCACAATCAAGTCGGTGGCTCAGTTCTATTCACCAGTCTAATATATATATATTTTTAAAAACTTTTTAAAATCCTTTTTAAACTTCCTTTTACCTCCTTTCTTTTCCCCCCAATTTTGGGTCTCTTCTGATTTGGTTAGCATACATTTTTCTGGGGTCTTTGCTGCCCTTATAGAATTTTATTCTCTCTTTCATATATTCTTATCCAGATAAAATGACAAGACGGATAAACGTACCAAAAAAAAAAAAAAAAAGAACAAGAGGCAGTACTGAAGGCTAGGGACCTAATCAATACAGACATTGGTAATATGTCAGATCTAGAGGTCAGAATAATGATTCTCAAGGTGCTAGCTGGGTTTGAAAAAGGCATGGAAGATATTGGGGAAACCTTGTCTGGAGAAATAAAGGCCCTTTCTAGAGAAATAAAAGAACTAAAATCAAACCAAGTGAAAATCAAAAAAGCTATTAGTAAAGTGCAATAAAAAATGGAGGCTGTTGCTGCTAGGATAAATGAGGCAGAAGAGAGAATTAGTGATATAGAAGATCAAATGATGGAGAATAAAGAAGCTGAGCAAAAGAGAGACAAAGAACTACTGGACCACGAGGGGAGAATTTAAGACATAAGTGATACCATATGATGAAACAGCATTAGAATAATTGGGATTCCAGAAGAAGAAGAAAGAGAGAGGGGAGCAGAAGGCATATTGGAGCAAACTAGTGTAGAGAATTTCCCTAATATGGCAAAGGGAACAGGCATCAAAATCAAAAAGGCAGAGAGAACCCCCCTCAAAATCAATAAAAATAAGTCCAACCCCATCATCTAATAGTAAAAACTTACAAGTCTTAGGGACAAAGAGAAAATTGTGAAAGCAGCCTGGGACAAGAAGTCTGTAACACACAATAGTAAAAATATTAGATTAGCAGCAGACTTATCCACAGAGACCTGGCAGGCCAGAAAGAACTGGAATGATATATTCAGAGCACTAAACGAGAAAACGTGCAGCCAAGAATACTATATCCAGCTAGGCTATCATTTTAGAAGGCGAGATAAAACGCTTCCAGGAAAAACAAAATATAAAAGAATTTGTAAACACCAAACCAGCCCTACAAGAAATATTGAAAGGGGTCCTCTAAGCAAAGAGAGAACATAAAAGTAGTAGGCCAGAAAGGAACAGAGACAATAGACAGTAACAGTCACCTTACAGGCAATAGAGTGGCACTAAATTCAAATCTGTCAATAGTTACCCTGAATGTAAATGGGCTAAACACCCCAATCAAAAGACGCAGGGTATCAGAATGGATTAAAAAAAAAAAAACCATCAATATGCTGTCTACAAGAAACTCATTTCAGACCCAAAGACACCTCCAGATTTAAAGTCCATGCTAATGGACATCAAAAGAAAGTTGGGGTGACAATTCCTACACCAGAAAAATTAGATTTTTTTAAAAAAGATTTTATTTATTTATTTGACACAGAGAGATCACAGAAGGCAGAGAGGCAGGTAGAGAGAGAGGGAGAAACAGGTTCCCCGCTGAGCAGAGAGCCCGATGCTGGGCTCAATCCCAGGACCCTGAGACCCATTGAGACCCTTAACCCACTGAGCCACCCAGGTGCCCCAGGATAAATTAGATTTTAAGCCAAAGACTATAATAAGGTATGAGGAAGGACACCATATCATACTTAAAGTGTCTGCCTACAAGATCTAACAATTTTAGATATCTATGCTCCTAACATAGGAGCAGCCAACTATATAAACCAATTAATAACAAAATCAAAGAAACACATCAACAATAATACAATAACAGTAGGGGACTTTAACACCCCCTCACTGAAATGGACAGATCAACCAAGATCAACAAGGAAATAAAGGCCTTATATGACACACTGGACCAGATGGACATCACAGATATATTCCGAACCTTCCATCCCAATGCAACAGAATACACATTCTTCTCTAGCATACATGAAACATTCTCCAGAATAGATCTATCCTAGGTTACAAATCAGGTCTCAGTTGGTACCAAAGGATCATTCCCTGCATATTTTCAGACCACAATGCTCTGAAGCTAGAACTCAATCACAAGAGGAAAGATGGAAAGAACACAAATATATGGAGGCTAAAGAGCATCCTACTAAAAAATGAATGGATCAACCAGGAAATTAAAGAAGAACTGAAAAATTTCATGGAAACAAATGATAATGAAAATACAATGGTTCAAAATCTGTGGGACACAGCAAAGACAGTCCTGAGAGGGAAATATATAGTGATAGAAGCCTTTCTCAAGAAACAAGGTCTTAAATACACAACCTAACCCTACCCCTAAAGGAGCTGGAGAAAAAACAACAAAGAAAGTCTAAACCCAGCAGGAGAAGAGAAATCATAAAGATCAGAGCAGAAATCAATGAAATAGAAACCAAAAAAACAATAGAACAAATCAACGAAACTAGGATCTGGTTCTTTGAAAGAATTAATAAGGTTCATAAACCCCTGGCCAGACTTATCAAAAAGAAAAGAGAAAGGACCCAAATAAATAAAATCATTAAGGAAAGAGGAGAGATCACAAACAACACCAAAGAAATACAAACAATTATAAGAACATATTATGAGCAACTATATACCAGCAAACTCGAGAATCTGGAAGAAATGGATGCATTCCTAGGGACATATATGTACTACCACAACTGACCCAGGAAGAAATAGAAAACATGAACAGACCCATAACCAGTCAGGAGATTGAAGCAATCATCCAAAATCTCCCAAAAAAACAAGAGCCCAGGGCCAGATCCCTTCCCAGGGGAATTCTAGCAAACATTTAAAGAAGAATTAATACCTATTCTCCTGAAACTGTTCCAAAAAAATAGAAATGGAAGGAAAATTTCCAAACTCACTTTAGGAGGCCAGCATTACCTTGATCGCAAAACCAAAGATCCCATCAAAAAAGAGAATTACAGACCAATATCCTTGATGAACACAGCTGCAAAAATTCTCACCAAAATGCTATCCAATAGGATCCAACAGTACATTAAAATAATTATTCACCACGACCAAATGGGATTTATTCCAGGGCTGCAAGTTTGGTTCAACATCAGCAAATCAATCAATGTGATACAATGCATTGATAAAACAAAGAACAAGAACCATATGATACTCTCAAGAGATGCTGAAAAAGCATTTGACAAAGTACAGCATCCTTTCCTGATCAATACTCTTCAAAGAGTAGGGATAGAGGGTACATACCTCAATATCATCAAAGCCATCTATGAAAAACCCACTGTGAATATCATTCTCAATGGAGAAAAACTGAGAGCTTTTCTGCTAAGGTCAGGAACACAGCAGGGATGTCCATTATCACCACTGCTATGCAACACAGTACTAGAAGTCCTACTCTCAGCAATCAAACAACAAAAAGAAATTAAAGGTATCCAAATTAGCAAAGAAGAAGTCAAACTATCACTCCTTGAAGCTGATATGATACTTTATGTGGAAAACCCAAAAGACTCCACCCGAAATATGCTAGAACTTGTACAGGAATTCAGTAAAGTGTCATGATATAAAATCAATGCACAGAAATCAGTTAGGTTTCTATACACCATCAGCAAGATAGAAGAAAGAAAAATTAAGGAGTCAATTCCATTTACAATAGTACCCAAAACCATAAGATACCTAGGAATAAACCTAACCAAAGAGGCAAAGAATCTATACTCAGAAAACTATAAAGTACTCATGAAAAAAATTTAGGAAGACACAAAGAAATGGAAAAACGTTCCATGCTCATGGATTGGAAGAACAAATACTGTGAAAATGCCTATGGTACCTAAAACAATCTACACATTTAAAGCAATCCCTATCAAAATACCATCTTTTTTTTTTTTTTTTCAAAGGAATGGAACAAATAATCCTAAAATTTATATGGAATCAGAAAAGACCTCAAATAGCCAGAGGAATGTTGAAAAAGAAAGCCAAAGTTGGTGGCATCACAATTCCAGAATTCAAGCTCTATTATAAAGCTGTCATCATCAAAACAGTATGGTACTGGCACAAAAATACATATACATCAATGAAATAGAGTAGAGAGCCCAGAAATAGACCCTCAACTCTATGGTCAACTAATTTTTGACAAAGCAGGAAAGAACGTCTAATGGAAAAAAGACAGTCTCTTCAACAAATGGTGTTGGGAAAATTGGACAGCCACATGCAGAAAAATGAAAATGGACCATTTCCTTACACCACACACAAAATTAGACTCAAAATGGATGAAAGACCTCAATGTGAGAAAAGAATCCATCAAAATCCTTGAGAACACAGGCAGCAACCTCTACGACCTCAGACACAGCAACTTCTTCCTAGAAACATTGCCAAAGGCAAGGTAAGCAAGGGCGAAAATGAATTACTGGGATTTCGTCAAGATCAAAAGCTTTGGCATAGCAAAAGAAACAGTCAACAGAACCAAAAGACAACTGACAGAATGGGAGAAGATATTTGCAAATGACATATCAGATAAAGGGCTAGTATCCAAAATCTATAAAGAACTTATCAAACTCAACATCCAAAGAACAAATAATCCAATCAAGAAATGGGCAGAGGACATGAACAGACATTTCTGCAAGGAAGACATCCAGATGGCCAACAGACACATGAAAAAATACTCAACATCACTCAGCAGGAGGGAAATGCAAACCAAAACCACAATGAGATACCACCACACAGCAGTCAGAATGGCTTAAATTAACAAGTCAGGAAATGACAGATGTTGGTGTGGATGCAGAGTAATGGGAAACCTCTTACACTATTGGTGGGAATGCAAACTGGTGCAGCTACTCTTGAAAACAGCATGGAGGTTGCTCCAAAAGTTGATAATAGAGCTACTCCACGAACCAGCAATCGCACTACTGGGTATTTACTCTCAGGATACAAATGTAGTGATCCGAAGGGGCACATGCACCTGAATGCTTATAGCAGCAATGTCCACAATAGCCAAACTATGGAAAGAACCTAGATGTCCATCAACAGATGAATAGATAAAGAAGAGGTGGTACACACACACACACACACACACACACACACACACAAGGAAATACTATGCAGCCATCAAAAGAAATGAAATCTTGACATTTGCAACCACATGGATGGAACTAGAGGGTATTATGCCGAGCAAAGTAAGTCAATTGGAGAAAGACAACTATTATATGATCTCCCTGAGATGAGGAATTTAAGAGGCAAAGTGGGGGTCTTGGGAGGTAGGGAAGGAAAAAATGAAACAAGATGGGATTGGAAGGGAGACAAACCATAAGAGACTCTTAATCTCACAAAACAAACTGAGGGTTGCCAGGCGGAGGGGGGTAGGGAGAGGGTGGTTGGATTTTGGACATTAGGGAGCGTATGTGCTACAATGAGTGCTCTGAAGTGTGTAAGCCTAATAATTCACAGACCTGTACCCCTGGGGCTAATAATACATTATATGTCAATTAAAAAAAAAAAAAGGAATGGTTGCCAAATATTCAAGAATCAAAAAAAAATTGTCAAAAAAACACTGGCATGTTGTTTATTTTTTCTCTCCAATATTCCACTGCACATAAAAGATTGAATTTGAAGATATAAGGGGGGAAAAGTTTGTTACTTAGCTAAGCAATGCAAGAGTTTATATTAAAATTTAAACTTTTCATAATACAGATCAATAGTAATTTTACACATTTTTTCCTAATATGACTCTATATGAAGAAGACTTTAATTATAACTGATAGTATTTTATGATGGGGAGCTGCAGAAACTATAACATTTTCATAGAACATTTTGTTGATACTGATAAATTTAAAGATTCTTTCAAATTTATGTAGCGCTCATTAGAACTCAAATTTAGTAATAGAGAGTTGACATGAGTTGGTGGATATACTTTTGGATATAATTATAACATGGATATAATTTTGAAACTGGTACAATTTGCTTTAAAGCTAAATTATTCTAAAAAACTAGGTTTTATAAAAACAAACTTTAAAGACAAATTATTTTTATGCTCTATTCAATTTTTGGTCAAACGTTAGGTTATTTGGAAATATTTGACTCTGTGAATCTACTTTCTCAACCATACGTTACATTAAATCTAAATACATATCCTTTTTTCTAATTTAAGTAGAGCTTCTGAATTGATAGGTGTTGCAAGTTTCAAATACATCCATTTCTTCTAAGTATAAAAAGGACTATAAAATATCTCATTGATTTTTTGTATTGATTACAAGTTGAAATGCCAATATTTTGGATTTATTGGTTTAAATAAAATATATCACTAACATTAAAAAAAGACCTAATAAAACAAAATCCTGGCTTTTTAAAGAATTTCAAAAGTAGATAAGCCACCAGCTAATCTGATTAAGAAAAATGATAAAGTAGAAATTCATAAAACAGAAAATTACAAAGAAGGAATAACTATTGAAAAAGAAATAATACTTAAAATTCCTAAGAAACTAACTTACAAATAAGTCTCTATAAAAATATATTTGAAAAACCAGATGAAATGATAATTTCCTAGGGAAATACAGATTACTAAAATTGACTCTAGAGATAGAAAGCTTAGAGAGATTAACTTCTGAAAAAATGAAACAGACAAAATGATCGAGAACTAACCGTGCAAGACAGTTTCATACAGTAAACATATCAAACTTTGTACTGGTCTCAAGACTCTATAAATTACTGCAAAGCACTAAAAACAAAAAAAATAATTCTTTTTTATGAAGAAAGTCTGATACCAAAACTTGAATAAAGATAGTGCAAAAAACCACACAATGCAAGAAAAATATAGACCGATATTATTTATAAATAACAATGCAAAAGTAACCATTTTAAACATTAGCAAACAGAAACCAACATCATGTAATAAAATAAGAGGACCAAATTAAACTTATTTTGGAACATATGATTGATTCAGTGTTAGGAAATCTATTAATATAATGTACTGTGCTAATAGGTGAAACAGGAGAAAAACCCTATCAATATCTCCATAGATACTAAAAAATCCTTTGACAAAATTCAATACCCAATCATGATAGAAGTACTCAAGGAAATTTCATTTAATGTACATTTTCTTAAAATGATAATACATACATATAAACCTAAATATATACACACACATCATAGTCCTGAAGACAATACCCTCCTAAAGTAACACCAGAGGCATTTCCTCTAAGATCCCAAACAAAGCAAAAATTCCCACTATTATCACCATCCCTAATACTACTACATATTAGAGGTATCAGCTAATGCAATTAAGAGAAAACAATTAAAAGCATGTGATTTTTTTATGTTTCAGTTTATTTTTCTTAATTTTTAAATTTTTTTAATTAACACATAATGTATTATTAGCCCCAGAGCTACAGGTTTGTGAATCGCCAGGTTTACACATTTCACAACACTCACCATAGTACATACCTTCCCCAATGTCCATAACCCCCTCCACCCTCTCCCTACCCCCCACCCCCGGCAACTCTCAGTTTGTTTTGTGAGATTAAGAGTCTCTTATGGTTTGTCTCCCCCAAGCACGTGAATTCTTAAGGAAGAAGTAAAATAGCTATTTGCCATGATACAATAATACACCTGGAATATTCTAGAGAATCAATGATAAAAATAATTCAAACAATAAAAGAATTCTAAAAATAGGATAAAAAATATACAAAAAGTCTTCACATACTCAAATAATAAGTATGTAGAAGACATCATAGAAGAAAGCCACCAATTAAAATAACAATAAAGATTTAGTAACAACCTTAACAAGAAATGTATAAAACCTGTGTGAGCAAAACCTAAAACTTCTAAAAACTTTCTTGAGGAAATGTTCTGAAAACTTGAAAATCACAAAACTAGATCAAAATCAAAGATGTTACCTATCCTTGGATAGGTTGACAAAACAATATAAAGATGTTGATTCTAAGTTTCGTTTCAATCCAATTCCAATAAAATATCAACAAACACTTTAACTTTCATATGGGCAAATACACAGAATAGCCAGAAAAATGTTGAAAAACTATGTGAGAAAGTGCCTTATCTGAGATTAAAACATATATAAAGCCTTTATAATTAAAAATATGGTACTTGCTCACAAATTGACAAAAAGAATACTAAGTGGAAGATAAAGTCCAGGAACAAACCTAATTATTTGTGGATATTTAGTATATAATAAAGATAGCATCTCAAATTACTAAAATGAAGATAAACATTTTTTTAATAAATAGGAACCATTGGATAAAAAATGAAATTAGAACCAGACTTCACACCATACACAAAATTAAATTCTAAATGCATTAAGAATCTAAACTAAAATCTATAAATACTAGAAGAAAACATGAATGAATTTTTTTTAAAAAATCTCAGTACAAAGTTTTCTATGATAATTCAATGGTAGAAAAAAAGAAAGAAAAAATATTGATCTTAAAAATCAATAAAAAATTAAAATTCTGCATGGCAAATACAATGCAATGAAAGTCAAAAGACAATTCATAAATTTTGTGAGAGTATTTGCAATATATGTATAAAAGCACCTAAATACTCTAATCAATTTCGAAAAGATTCTTTAAAAAGAGAGGGGGAAAGACCAAACCCAGTAGAAACATAAGGAAAAGACATAACCAGATAATTCACAAAGATACCAAGAAAAAAAAATTCTGAAACATATGAAAACATTTCTACCATCACTCACAAGTGAAGAAATGCACACTTAAACTATGCTGAGATACAATTTCTCATCTAACAGACTGATAAAATGAAAACCTCTAACAAAATGGATTCTGTTGGCAAGGCTATGGGGTAATAGATTAGTGAGAATGTAACCTGCAGGGCTATTCTGGAATCTAATAAAGTAAAATAAGCCCTTAACTTTTAAAATCACATGCAGGAATTTACTCTGAGGAAACGTTACCAAAAATACGAAAATACATATGCAGAGATAATTCATTGTGAATTGTTTTTTGTTTTTTGTTTTTGTGAATTGTTGTTAATAGCAAACTGAGACAATCAAAAGGCTAACTGGGCTTTCTAGCTCTTAAGTACCAAGAACTAAAGGGAAAGGGTAGCTAGGTGCCAGACACCAGTTTCCATTTAGAAAATTAACATTAATACAATGCTATATCTAACTTACACATCTTATTCTAATTTCACCAACTATTCCACTTATGTCCCTTTTCCAATCCAATCTAGAATAAGGTGGTCCACTTAGTTTTCATGTCTCTTTATCTTCCTTTAATTAGAAACAGTTCCTCAGTCTTTGTTTTTCATGATCTTGATATTTTTGAAGAGTACTAGTCAATTATTTGTTTTGTTTTAAGATTTTATTTATTTATTTGACAGACAGAGATCACAAGTAGGCAGAGAGGGAGGCAGCGGCGGGGGGCAGGGGGGGAGTAGGCTCCCTGCTGAGCAGAGAGCCCAATTCGAGGCTCGATTCCAGGACCCTGAGATCATGACCTGAGCCGAAGGCAGAGGCTTTAACCTACTGAGCCACCCAGGTGCCCTAGTCAATTATTTTGTACAATGCCTCCCAATTTAGGTTTGTCTAATATTTCCTTATAATTAAATTTATTTTAGACATTTTTTATAAGAATACTCCAGAAGTAATGCTGTGTTTTTCTCACTGTGTCACATGAAGAAGTATGTGATATTGGTTTGTCCTAATATTGATATAAGTAATTTTGATCAATAAAGTTCTGGGTATTGAGAAGAGGTATAACCACAGCAATAGTAGACTTAGCATAATACAGAAGTACAAAGAGCAACTAAAACATAAAGAAACTCGCTTAGAATTTTGCCAAATGGTGGAGGATCTGCTGGAACTCTTTCCAGGTCATAGGGACTGCAAGTTTCACAGTTTATGCTCCCCCTCCACCTTTAGAGCAAGATAGAAGCAGGGTCTGGGTATACTAGCTGGCCTACTACCTCAATAAGCCCCAAACCTCTAGCCCACATCAGCTCCAACCCTCTCACCAAGGCAGCACCAGTGTGGCACCTACCAGGAGGACATCCCTGGTCAGTACTCACTACAGCTCCAGCTGATGCAGCAAGGTGGTACACCCAGGAGCAAAGTAGCCCAGACCCAGGCCCATACTACTTTAGCTCCATACAATTTGCTAATACTCTTCTAGCACAGAGTGCTCCAAGAATCCCTGACCCACACCCACCTTAGTTCCAGCAACCCTGTATGGGTACTCCTTGTATGGAGCCCCCCTAAACACCCAGCTTGCACCCACTTCAGTTACAGCTTTCCTCTCAGTGAACCCTGTGGATAGACAGCCCCTGAACAGCCCTGGCCCATGCTCATTTCAGCTTCAGCTATCCTGCTAGGATGTTCTCTGTATAAAGAGCCCAGGGACTGCCCCAGCTTGCACCAACTTCAGTTTTTGCTGTCTTGCCAGACCCACCCTTTCCAGAGAGCTCTGTGATCACCTGACCCAAGCCCACTTCAGTTCCAGTTAGGCTACCAGGGCAGCACAAACAAGGAGTACCTGGGAACTCCATGCCCGTGGCAGCCACAGTTTCAGCCAGCCAGCCAAAGTTATTAGGTACACAAAGACTATACAGGAATGACCATACATCCTTCCTTCAAGTTCAGAAGTAGCTGTTCTATTCAATTCAGAGGAATAAACAGAAAATCAAGCAAAATGAGGAGACATAGGAATATGTTCGAAACAAAAGAACAAGACAAAGTCTTAGAAAAAGAACTCTATGAAACAAAGAGAAAAAATGCACTTGATAAAGTTTATTTAAGTAATGATCCTAAAGACGCTCACTGGACTGGAGACAAGAGTGGAAGAACTCAGTGAAAATTTCAAGAAAGAGATACAAAATATGAGAAAGAACCAATCAAAGTTAAAGAATATAGTGATATGAAAAATACACTAGAGGGAATCAACAATAGATTAGGGGATGAGAAGAAATGAGCAGCAATCTAGAAGATAAGGTAATAGAAAGCACTCAAGCTGAACAGCAAATAAAAAAGAAATTTTAATGAGGATAAGTTAAGCAATCTCTAGGATGACATCAAATGAACAAACATTTGCATTATGGGGGTCCCAGAAGAGAAGAGAGAAAGAAAAGGGGCGAAAACTTGTTTGAAGAAATAATAGCTGAAAACTTCCTTAACCTGGGGAAAGAAAACAGGTTCAGGAAGGATACAGAGTTCCAAACAAGATGAACCTAAGGAGTTCCATACCATGACATATATAATTAAAATGTCATAGGTTAAAGGTAAAGAGAAAATTCTAAAAAGAGCAAGGAGAAGCAAAAAGTTACACACACGGGAAACCATTTAAGGCTATGAACAGATTTTTCAGAAGAAATGTTGCGCAGGCCAGAATAGAGTGGTATGCTATATTCAAAGAGCTGAAGGGGTGGGGGGACCCAAAATCAAGAACACTCTCTGTAGCAAGCTTATCATTCACAACAGAAGGAAAGATAAAGAGTTTCCCCAAAACACAAAAGTTAAAGGAGTTCATCATCACTAAGCTAGTTTTACAAGAAATGTAAAACACGTGGGACTTCAAGTGAAAAAGAAAAGGCTATAATCAAAAGTAAGAAATTATTAATAAAAAGATATAAAATATGAAAATATATACAAAAATGTGGGGAAAGGGAAATAAAAGAAACTTTCTTTTAGAATTTGTTCAAATTTAAGTGACCACTGACTTAATATAGACCGCCACATATTTAAAATGTATATGAACCACATTGTAAATACAAACCCCAAATCTGTAATAGTTACACAACAAATAAAGACAATCAACAAAATACAATAGAAAGTCATCAAAGGAAAGAGAGCAAAAGAAAGAAAGAAAAAAAACTACAAAAACAACAAGAAAATAATTAACAAAAGGGTAATAAATATATGCCTATCAATAATTACTTGAAATGTATAGGTGGGTCTAATGTCCTATCAAAAGAGACAGGGTGGTAGAACAGATTTAAAAAATAAGATCCAGGATACCTGGGTGATTTGGTTAAGCATCTGCCTTCAGCTCAGGTCATGATCCTAAGGTCTTGGCACTGAGCCCCACATTAGGCTCTCTGCTTAGCAGGTGGCCTGCTTCTCCCTCTCCCTCGGTCTGTCGCTCACTCACTCTCTCTCTCCATCAAATAAATAAATTAAAGAAATAAAAATTTTAAAAAGTAAGACATGGGGGCACATAGGTGGCTCAGTCGGTTAAGTGTCTACCTTCAGCTCAGGTCATGATCTTGAGGTACTGGGATCAAACCCTATGTTGGGTTCCCTGCTCAGCAATGAGTCTACTTGTCCCTCTCCCTCTGCCACCCCCACCTCCATGGCTCATGCTTTCCCTCTCAAATAAATAAAACCTTAAAAAAAAAAAAAACCCAAAAACAAAACCAAGACCCATGGAGCACCTGGGTGGCTCAGTCAGTTAGGCATCTGACTCTTGATCTCAGTTTAGGTCTTGATTTCAGGGTTGTGAGTTCAAGTTCTGCACTGGACTTCACACTGGGTGTGAAGACTACTTAAAACAAGCAAACAAACAACAACAACAACAAAATCCCAGTTGTAGGCTGCCTAAAAATGACTCACTTCAGATCTATAAAAATACAGAGACCAAAAGTGAAAGCATGGAAAGACAGGCAATGCAAATAAAAACAGGAGGGGAAAAAAAAGCCAGGGTAGCAATACTTATACCAGACAAAACAGACTTCAAACAAAGACTATAAAAAGACACAAAGAAGGGCATTATATAAGGATAAAAAGGTTAATCCAAAAAGAAGATATAACATTTGTAAATATCTATGCACCCAATATTAGA
Source organism: Mustela nigripes (assembly GCF_022355385.1). Taxonomy (NCBI): domain Eukaryota; kingdom Metazoa; phylum Chordata; class Mammalia; order Carnivora; family Mustelidae; genus Mustela; species Mustela nigripes. The sequence goes on from NC_081558.1 coordinate 97,113,481, forward strand.
GCATCCAAATACATAAAGCAAATATTAACAGGCATATATAAGAGAAACTGATAGTAATACAATAATAGTACAGGTCTATAACACCCCATTTACATGAATGGATAGACCATGCAGACAGAAAAAGAAGGAAATAGTGACTTTGAATAACACATTAGACCAGATGTACTTAATAATCTATTGATACATGTAGAGCATCCCATACAAAAACAAAAGAACACACATTCAGTTCAAATGCATGTGGAGCATTCTCCAGGATAGATCACACATTAGATCATAAAACAAGTCCCAGTAAATTTAACATTAAAATCATATCAGCATCTCTTCTAACCATAACAGTATAAAACTAGAAATCAATCACAAGAAAAAAAAAACTGGAAAAAAACAAAAACACGTGGAGACTAAACAGCATACTACTAAACACTCAATGGGCCACTGATGAAATCAAAGGAAATCAAAAGATACATGAAGACAAATGAAAATAAAAAGACAACAATCCAGAACCTCTGGAACAAAATGAAAACAATTCTAAGAGAGAAATTCATAGCGATACAGGCTGACCTCCAGAAACAAGAAATATCTCAAATAAACAATCTAAATGTACAGCTGAAAGAATTGGAAAAAGGAGAACAAATAAGGTAAATGTTAGTAGAAGGAAGGAAATTAAGATCAGAGTGAAATAAATGAAATAGAGACTTAAAAAACACTAGAAAAGATAAAAGGGCTGGTTCTTCGAACAGACAAAACTGATAAACCTTTAGCCAGACTCATCAAGGAAAAAGAGGACACAAATAAGATCAGATATGAAAAAGGGAAATTAATAACCAACACGGAAGTACAAAGAATTATAAGAGAATATTACAAAAAATTATTTGTCAACAAATTGGACAAACTAGAAGAAATGGATAAATTCTTAGAAACGTACAGTCTTCCCAAACTGAATCAGAAAGAAACACAGCAGCTGAATATATCAATTACTAGTAATGAAATTGAACTGGAATCAAACTCGAGCAAACAGAAGTCCCCGACCAAATGACTTCACAGATGAGTTCTACCAAACATTTTAAAAAGAGTTAATACCTACTCTCTTCAAACTATTCCAGAAAATAGAAGTGAAAGGAAAACTTCCAAATACATTCTACAAAGCCAGCATTACCCTGATACCAAAACTAATGACGTTAAAAAAAAAAAAAGAAAGAAAGAAAGAAAGAAACTTACAGGCCAATGTTCCTGATAAATATAGATGCAAAAATCCTCAACAAAATATTAACAAACACCATTCAACAATACATTAAAAGGATCATCAACCATGACTGAATGGGATTTACTCTGGGGAAGCAAGGTTAATTCAATATTCACAAATCAATCAACATGATATGCCAAATCAACAAAGGAAAATTTGATTATCTCAATAGACACAAAAGAACCATTTGATAAAATTCAGGATGAGTTCGTGATAAAAACTCTCAACAAAGTAAGTTTAAAGAGAACATACCTCAACATAATATAGGCTACATGTGAAAAATCCACAGCTAACATACTCAATGGTGAAAAACTGAGAGCTTTTCAGCTGAGATCAGGAAAAAGACAGGAGTGTCTGCTCTCCCTACTTTTATTCAGTACAGTGCTAGAAAGCCTAGCCAGAGCAATGAGACCAAAAAAGGAATACAAGACATCTAAACTCTCAAGGAAGAAGTAAAACTATCACCATTTGTAGGTGATATGCTACTATACATAGAAAACCCTAAAGATCCACCAGAAAGTTATTAGAATAAATTCAGTAAAGTTAAATACAAAATTAAGACCAAAAAAGTTGCATTTTTATACTAATAACAATGTAGTAGAAACAGAAATAAGGAAAACAATACCACTTACAATTGTACCAAAAAACTTGTACTCAAAAACTATAAAACACAGATCAAAGAAATTGAAGACAGCAAAAACAAATAGAAAGATATTAACATGATCATGGATTGGAAAAATTAATATTGATTAAAATGTCCCTACTACCCAAACACTCTATAGAGTCAATGCAATCCCTATCAAAATATCAATAGCATTTTTCACAAAACTAGAGTAAATACTACTAAAATTTGAATGAAACCACAAAACACCCTAAATACCCAAAGCAATCTTGAGAAAGAACAAAGCTGGAGGTATCACAATCCTAGATTTCAAGATAAACTACAAAGCTATAGTAATGAAAATAGTATGGTACTGACACAAAAACAGACATATAAATCAATGAAATAGAATACAGAGCCCAAAACAAACCCATGCTCATATAGTCAATTAATCTATGACAAAAGAGGTAAGAATATGCAATGGGAAATGACAGTCTCATCAATAAATGATGCAGGGGAAATTAGACATCTCCGTGCAAAAGAATGAATCACTTCTTACACCATATAAAAATAAATTCAAAATGGATTAAAGACCCAAAACCATAAAACTTCTAGAAGAAAATGTAGGTAGTAATTTCTTTAACATTGGCCTTAGCAACATTTTTTTACATATGTCGCCTCTCACAAGAGAAACAAAAACAAAAATAAACTTTTGGGACTATACCAAAATAAAAAGCTTTTACGCAGTGAGTGAAAGACTCAACAAAATGAAAAGGTGACCTATTGAATGGGTGAAGACGTCCACAAATGATATATCCAATAATGGAAAGAATTTATATGACTCAACACCAAAAAAACAAATAATCTTTTTAAAAATGGACAGAGAGCGGACGCCTGGGTGCCTCAGTGGGTTAAAGCCTCTACCTTCGGCTCAGGTCATGATCTCAGAGTCCTGGGATCGAGCTCCGCAAGGGGCTCCCTGCTCAGCGGGAGCCTGCTTCCCCACCTGTCTCTCTGCCTGCCTCTCTACTTGTGATCTCTCTCTCTGTCAAAATAAATAAATTAAAAATCTTTTTAAAAATAAATAAATAAAAATAAAAATGGACAGAGGACCTAAATAGACTTTTTTCCAAAGAAGACATATAGAGAGCAAACAGACACAGGAAAAGTTACTTGTCATCACTAATCATTGAGGAAATCAAACCAAAACCACAATGAGATATCACTTACACATTTCAGAACACCTAGAATCAAAAAGACAAGAAATAAACAAATGTTGGTGAAGATGTGGAGAAAAAGGAACCCCTGTGCACTGTTGGTGGGAATGTAAATTGGACCAGCCACTGTGGAAAACAGCATGGTTTTCTTTTCTTAATTAAAATAAAAATACCATACAATCCAGTAATCCCGCTACTGGATATTGACCTAAAGAAAACAAAAACACTAATTTGAAAAAATGTATGCACCTCAATGTTTATTGCAGCATTATTTACAACAGCCAAGATATAGGAAACACTTGGGTGTCCATATATAATATATATATGTACATAGATGTATGATGGATAACAAACATATAAAGATCCATCGATCAATCTATGATATCTATCAATGATTCCTATCTATGATGAAATATTACTCCACCATAAAAAATATGAGATCTTGCCATTTTGGACAACATGGATAAACCTAGAGAGTATTATGCCAAGTGAAGTAAGTCAGACTGAGAAAGACAAATACCATAGGATTTCTTTTAGATGTAGAATCTAAAAAGCAAAACAAACCAAAAGCAAAATAGGCCCATAAATACATAGAACACACTGATGGTTGCCAGAGGGGTGGGGTGGGACAATAGATAAAATGGGTGAAGGGGAGTGAGAGAGGCTTTCAGTTATTGAACAATTAAGTCACAGGGACAAAATGTACAGTATGGGGAATATTGTCAATGGTATTCAATAGCATTTTATGGTGAAAGATAGTAGCTACACTTGTGCTGAGTGGAGCAGTGGAGCATAACATACAGAGTTTTCAAATCACTGTACTGTATAGCTGTAACTAATAAAATATTGTGGGTCACCTATACTTCAATTTTAAAAATATACATACACACAAAAAATGACAGCAATTTGAAGGGAGAAAAAGCAGTTTCATTTTCTTCCACTGACACCATGTACGTCATGATACTATCTAACAAAAAATATTTTAGCACATTTTCTATCTATTATTTACAAAATGATCTTTCATTTAATAACTACTGGGGGGAATTTCTTACCTCTTAAAGGGAACAGCATTTTTCAGAACAGTCTCCACCTCTGCAATATTTGCTCTGGCAAGATCTGCCACAGTAAGAAAACCAGAAGCATAGAGGAACCTGGCTCTCTGTGCATTAAGTAAGGACACCCGGACCAGGTCACATAACTCCCTCTGGATGCCAAATGTAAGACGCTTCTGAAATTGAGAAAGTAGTAGCTCCATGTTGTGCCAGCCCAGGCGGTTGGAAAATACTGTAATCATACCTAGAATAATCATAGAATATTTATTGAATTAAAATTCTTTATAGATAATTCTCTATTTCTTTAGATTTACTTTTGTTTTGTTGTGTTGTTTGTTTTCGTGCAGAATTGTAAAGTTTAAAGAGTCAAAAAATGTAAGTAACAGGAAAGTAGACACATGTTAAAACCCTAGCTAACTGGTCAACAGATGAGCTAAACACATTAAATGTCATCTCATTTATTCCTCATCATGAACTTTATATTTGAAACAACTGAGGTAGAGCATGTTAACACAAAACAAACAAAAAGCCCCCACTTCTCATTCCTCTCATACTTTCTTCCTTACTTTCTTTTTAAGGAAGAGAGAACTCTTAAAAATAGGTGAGGGACTCTTTTCAACTACAGAAAAATAGAGCTGATTTAAATATTCAAGTGCTAAGAGGAGTACAAAAAGTGAAGCTCCCACTGATATTTTCATCAAGGAAAGGCTGTCTAGCTCAATAGCTATTCCCCATGAAATACAGAAGCCAGAAGAGCCAATGCCAAGTCATTAAGAAAATCACTTCCCTATGAAAACATTAGCCCCACAGGCAATTTGAGATCTTTCATGCCAATGAGTTGAAGAATCTCTCCCTTTTTATGACCTTCTCCTCCCACCTTTCCCTCAGTATGCTCACATATGCACACACTTTCACAATGAAACGTTTTATACATATACACCACATACTTTTCCAGCAGCCCACAGTTTCCTTCCTAAGGGCCTATAAGGATTTCTTGGCAAAATCAGACCCAGAACTTCCCTGTTTGCCTTGCTTAGAGATAGGAGTTTAGATTTATTAAGGAGAGAACAGTCCTTTCCTAGAGAAGAGATATTTAGAACAGTCCAAGAGAAATCCAGAAATCCCTCTCCATTTGCCATCCACCTAGTCAATAACAAATATAAACCAGTAACTTGGTGACAAAAGGGAAACTGTTGACAACTTCGTGTCTATTTCTTCTTGTAACAGGGAAAACGGAAAAAAAAAAAAAAAAACAGAAAGGAGGATGGTCAGCAGTTGCTAAGCAACAGAAGGGGAAACAAAGGTCCAACTACTCCACTAGCTGCCAATCCTCTGGAGCAGGATAACTAAACCCAGGGATGCCATAGTTTTAGGTGTTATGATGACAATTACAGCTTCCCATGATCCCCTCACTTTTAGAGAAGCCTAAAATAAAATGGAATTTGAAAAAAAAAAGTAATCTTAACTTGACCTCAAACCACAGAGTCTCAAATAAATGTGGAAACCCTTGTTTAACTGACCTGCATAAACAGCAGCTGACTGTTGTAAAGATTGAATCTGTCCACGACTGCATCCGTATTTCTGGTTAATTTCCTTTAAGGGAACTTCACTGATTAAATCTAATAGCACAAGACTGGTAAAAAACCTGGAAAGTAAATCACCATAAGTATGGTAAGAGAGGTCTACAATGAAGATACAACATATGCTAAGAAACAAGAAAGAAGCAAAAAGGCAAGAGAGGATTTATACACTCTGAGAAGGTTCCTAATGGGATATAGGATTAGTGGACAAAGACTGAGCTCAATGTTTATCGAATAACTTCTGACATACATTAGTACTATAGCATAGCAAGGAACTAATATTTATATAATAAAAAGATCTCCTCCATATTTTAATAATGCTAACTGATTTCAAGAAATAAGACTTAGTTCAAGAAATAGAATGGCACAAAAAATTTAAAAGAATATTTGATACACAGTTATATGACCACCTATTCATATATCAAAAAAAGACAGAATTTGAAAATAAAAACCAGTAATGACTTGAATGACAATAGTACCACAAATAGTCCAAGTATATAAATCCTTACAAAATTTACACTTATGCAGCAAATAATTTACTAGAGACTACCATTAAGAAAAATAATTTTATTATATTTCAAAGAAAGTAAATGATTCAGTTTCCCCATCTGAATCTTTTAATTCACTCTTTCATGGTAACAATCAATCATTTATGATACAGAGCATATCCTCAAATGAAGCTGCTCTAAGTTGTCAGTTCTAATTCACATCTTTAAGTAAATAAAATAAATGTTCTACTTTATTTTTTTAAGATTTTGTTTCTATTTATTTTGACAGAGTGAGAGAGAGAAAGAGAACACAAGCAGGGGAAGCAGCAAGCAGAGAGAGAGGGAGAAGCAGGTTCCCCACTGAGCAGAGTCAGATGTGGGGCATGATCCCAGAATTCTGGGACAATGACCTAAGCTGAAGACAGACACCTAAGTGACTGAGACACCCAGGAGTCCCTTAAAGGTTTTACTTTAAAAGGTCTTCATCTATAATGGATTCTAAACAAGTGTTAAAGGAGAATCCAAAATATTGATAAATTCAGTGAACACAAGAAAATGACAATTTATTCAGCCAAAACTTTGATCTTATTTCTTTTTTAAAAAAGATTTTATTTATTTGAGAGACAGTGCATGAGAGAGAGCACAAACCAGGGGAGAGGAAGAGGAAGAAGGGGAATCAGACTCCCCACTGAGCAGAAAGCCTGATACGGGGCTCCATCCCGGGACCCTGGGATCATGACCTGAGCCAAAGGCAGAAACTTACTGACTGAGCCACCCAGGCACCCCTAAAACTTTTATTTTAATAATAATGAAAGTGACTATAATAAACTCAACAACTACTATATATCTAAAACTGTATTAAACACTGGACAGTCAAGGCTTGTTGGTATTTACCTTTTATGGATGGCCATCTGGCGATGCTGTCTCTCAGTTCTGGCTACAACTTTTCCTTTCACACAGCGAGCCAAGAACCCTTCTTCAATTCCCACCAGCTCTGCCACCCGTTTCATAGAAGTTGGCAATTTCTCCCATAAACAGAAAAATCGATACCAATCAATAGTAGTCCAATCCTCAAACATAGGTGTAACCTAAAGGGAAGAAGCATGATTCATTGGCTAAACTATTGCATTATAAAAGAAATAAAACTATAAATATAAACTTTATATTAAAAACAAAGGCCTTAGCATTTGGAGAAATTTTTAAATGTGACATCTGCTTATACGGAAATTTCATTTATCCACAAACAACTCATAACCAAAAGAAAATAGACTACTGGGACACCTGGGTGGCTCAGTGGGTTAAAACCCAAAGAACAAATAATCCAATCAAGAAATGGGCAGAAGACATGAAAAGACATTTCTGTAAAGAAGACATCCAGATGGCCAACAGACACATGAAAAAGTGCTCCATATCACTTGGCATCAGGGAAATACAAATCAAAACCACAATGAGATACCACCTCACACCAGTCAGAATGGCTAAAATTAACAAGTCAGGAAATGACAGAGGCTGGCGAGGATGTGGAGAAAGGGGAACCCTCCTACACTGTTGATGAGTTACTTTTTAATAAACAAATGGTTACTACAAGATCCATGAAATTATCTTACCTCCAATACTACTTCATGTTAGCCAAGTCATTTACCCCTAAGTTTCATCATGTATAAAACACAGAAATTGGATCAGGTCCCATTTAGCCTTAGGATTCTAAGTATAATGCAAACGTTGACAAAGGTAAGGTTCCTGCTACAGTGAACTGGATTATTTTAGCTAATATTAACTCCTGAAGAGGATACACAAAAAGATTTTGTTCATTAATTGTCCTTAAATATGTATCATTCATAACCTCAAAGTCATAATTACTAATTTATGATGCCAATTTAGTGATACTAATTTTGAAAGTGTCTCTTCTTTATTTTAATATTTACAATTATTAATTAATGTTAAGATTATCAAGTGGTTGTTTTACAGCTAGAACATATAATTGTGCTAAAATTTAGTATTTTAATTACCTGAAAGACTGCATGGAAATCACAGAGCCTCTTTTTCCATTGTGTTTTTAGAGAGAAACAACACAAATAATATTCCCAGAGGAATGCTAGCTTTCTCATATATCCTTGATAATATTGATTAAGAAGTTCACAGTACACTTGGTAAGAAAGAGAATGGCAGAAGGGAAAAAAACCAATGATGCAATCAAAAGACAGTACCCTTCTAAGAAAAGCTATGTTATTTTCAAACATGTCACCAGTCTGTACAAGTTATTGTCAGGAACTGGTCTATCTCTATTACAAGTGGCAACATTAAAATAACATGTTACTGTTCAAACTGGGAGATTAACAAGGTAAGAGAATTCAAGGTGGCAGGTATATGAAGGGCAAACTTCTATCAAAAATAAACAAAATGTTTCAGAACGGGCTCTGATCCACTGGAATGTGCATTTACTTGTAAATCCACAATATGATAGATTAATTACTCAGTTTTTACCCACATTTTTCAGCCCAAAATATTTCTGGTGTTAATATTAGAATGAACTAAAAAATTCTGAGAGAATAAAATATTGAGAGTTGAAAATATCTTTGTGGCAAATACCTAGGTAAGCAAAGTGCCTCACCCAAGGTCATATAGGCAAGGAAGTGAAAAAAACAAGAATAGAACCTGTTACTACTAATGGGCACTGCTCAGTAGGTTTGACCTCTAAGTGGTCAGTAGGCAATAGACAAATAGACAAAACAAAGACACATTTAGTACTGAAGATACTTTGTATTATTATATATAGGCAGGCAAAGTCATATAATAAACCCTATCCAAAGGAGTAGCACACAAAAATGTTTATACATATAAAAAGCTATAAAAGGGTATGTTTATACATATAAACACATATGCATAGATATACCTTTATATATAAAATATTTTATTTATGTATCTATACCCTTATATACACACACCAGTTTATATGTATATACCAATATATAAACACCCATATGTGTATCTCTATATAAAGATATCTATATGTGTGTGTGTATGTGTACATATATATAAAGGTATATATAAAACACATCTCATAAAAAAGCAAAATAGGGTCAATTGCCAAGACAGGCAAAAGAAGTAAGCTTCTGATATCTCTTTTCAGACATCTAAGGATCTTGTGTCATACAAGATTGACATTGTTATAGCACTGTTTACTTAGGGCTGGAAAATGTTCCCAGATGCATCCAAGTAGTTCTCGCTTCTCTAGGTCAAAGATATCACTGAGATCCTTACATGGTTTCCACAGTACTAGAAGACATAATAATAGGCAACTCCCAAATTACATAAATTCTGTATAGCCAAGAGTAGGGTAATAAAGAATTCCAGCTCTAACTAAATTATTAAATGCACATCTAAATTAAATGCACAATTATTAAATGCACAAAAGGAGACTAAAAGTGTTCTAAAACAAACAAAAGTATAGGAAATCATGCTAATGATTTAAAAACATTAGGACATCATCAAGATGTAAAAGTATATTAGTGGGAATGGAGAGGAATGAAAAGCACACCAAAGTAGGCTTGGAATGTCTGCTGACTCAGACTTCTGTGTCTTATGCCAATTGCCTATTAGAACTCTTCCCAATTCTTTTTGAATATTCCCTTTAAAACCAGCTGAGCAGAATTCATTTTCTCACTCTTAACCTTGTGCTCTTTATGCTTTATCTTGCTGTCCTTTTCCTTTTGTCCATTGAAGATTAGTATCAATCAAGGCTAAATTGTTCTGCTATTTAAAACTTTAAAAATACAAATAATTCAGTGGAAAACAGGTAAGTAATTAAAGGTTTTTTTGAATTGTCAGGATAATTGCCTCAATAATCTCCTCCATTAAGATACATAGGCTTCACCTTAGTAAAACTGTATCTTATTATTAAATCATTTACTATAAGCCACAGTACAGTGGTCCACCTAAACCTTCCAGCCTTCTTGGCAAGTGACAACACCGTAATTCAAACTAGCTCAAGCAAAATGAGGTAAAAGAGTGGCTCAAGTGGCTAAGCAATTCAGAGGTATATCTAGCTATAGGTATAGCTAGATCCAGAGGATACAAAAAATAAACAGAACACTCTCTTTTTCCATTTCCTTTTTTCTGATACCATAATGTTCTCAGGGAAGCTCTCCCATACTGTGGCAAATATGAACAACAGAAACTTCCCACTTACAACCTTTTAGCTTAGCAACCCTAGTGGAGAGAAACCACATCTTCCCAGAAGTTCCTCCAAAATGGCCAAGACTGATGTTCCCTCATCATGACCTGGTTTGGATCATATATTCATCCTTGCCATGGCAAATTAGTTTTTTCCTTGGTCCAATCTGAGTTTTTATGCTCTTTAGAGTCACAAGGCAGACTCAGGCCCTTCCAAACTATGCAGACTGACACCCAAACTATACAGACTGATTGGAAGAGAGTTGTTGTCTCCTGAAAACAAAGAAACAAACAAAAAAACTGGTTCTCTTACCTAAAGAGAAAATAGATGCTGGTCACAGAGGCAAGAAATAGAAATGTCCATTACAGGACACATACTCAAGGAAAAACATAAGTACCTCATGAAAACACATATGATACGATGGCATATTCCCAAAGATAGTATTTAAAGATACATACTTTGCCTTATGGATGATCATTACTCTAACTTTTAGTACCTTACAAATAAAGATCATTTTCTGAAAGACTATGAATTTGATATGCCAATTGGAAAATTATAAAATGTTACTGACTTTTCATCCCAGGAACTAGAAAATCAGAACAATTTCAAATATTACTTCATAGGACTGTATAAATTTTTCTTCTTTAAAGATTTATTTATTTTAGAGAGAAAAAGAGAGGATAGGAAGTAGGGATAGAGAAGGAGAGAGAACCTCAAGCAGACTCCCTGCTGAGGCCCGAGCCCAATGCAGAGCTCTATCTCAGAACACCAAGATCTTGACCTGAGCCGAAATCAAGAGCCAGTCACTCCACTGACTGAGCCATCCAGGTGCCCTAGGACTAACTTTTTAATTAAACAACTCTTCATAGTTAATCATTTATGCAATCAGCCATTTTAAAAAATGAACTGGCTTATATGGTTTCAGTGTTACACTTAAATGACATCTATAGTTTCTTTTTTTAATAACTATTTATAGAGATCTTGAACTTCTTGTAAAATCTGCTACCATAGTAATCTCAGCAAATAAATAGCTTCTCAGGGAAAAATCCAACTCTTCATAACTTCCAGTTGAAACAGAAAATAGCCTTTTGCTCTCTTCCTAAATTATGATACATTTGGTATTTATACATTGCTGCCTACTACATCTGTAAGGAAAACTAAAAGTTTTTTCTGACAAATGTTTCCAGACATTGTATCCACCTCTTCAAAATATTTAAAGATGAAAATAAATTTAATTTTAAATAATCTGTTAACAGGTTTAGGAAAATTAATATATCACAGAGTTTACAGCCTTGTAAATTATTTTAAAAATGAAAAGCCAGCTCCATTCTTACCTCTCCATTTTACAATCCCTGTGGCTAGAAACAAATTATATGCAATGAACATTGTTTTGGTTTACTTGGGGCAAGTGACTATTTTCAAGCTAAAGTATTAAATGTATCTCTCAATAGTTCATAAATAATAATATGAAGTAAATACTGGATGATAATGCAAATATATTTTATCATTTATTTATATTGTGTTTTATCATAAAATATTTTTAAAGTAACTTAAAATATCCAAAAATAGAACAAAATAAACAAGGAAGAAGCAAAAGAAAAATAGGTATATAGAAGCAAACTGAAACCAAGAATAAAGTTTGTACTCAATACACGTACCATGAAGTTCACTTATAAACTGGATGTTAATCTACATACTTTACTTTCAAAATCACTAAAAAGAAAAATTCTAGATTATCCTGATACAAAATAAAAATATTGTTCATTAAGTTGTACATGAATGCAAACATTAAAACCTGGCAAACTAAGTACAAATTATACTATACATAAAAAAGTATATATTAGGGGTAGATAGATAGAGACAGATAAGAAAGAAAGAGAAAAAGAGGGGTACCGGGGTGGCTCAGTTGCTTAAGTATCTGCCTTGGCTCAGATCATGGTTCTGGGTTCCTGGGATCGAAACTTTCATTGGGCTTCCTGCTCAGCTGGAAGCCTGCTTCTCCCTCACCCTCTGCCCCTCACCTGCTTGTGCTCTCTCTCTTGTTCTCTCTCAAATAAATAAATTAATAAATCTTTTTATTGTTTTATTATTTTTTAAAAGATTTTAATTATTTGACAGAGAGAGCATAAGCAGGTAGAGTAGCAGGCAGAGGGAAAGGGAGCAGCAGGCTCCCCGCTGAGCAAGGAGCCAGATGCAGGGCTCAATCCCAGAACCCAGGATCATGATCTGAGCCAATGGCAGTTGCCCAACCAATTGAGCCACCAAGGTGCCCCAATAAATCTTTTTAAAAGAAAGAAGGGAAGGAAGGAAAGAAGGAAGAAAGGACGGACATATGCTAATATTCATATCTTACCTTTTTTTTCAAGATTTTTATTTATTTTTTTGAGAGAAAGAGAGAGCGAGTGGGGAGAAGGGAGAGGGAGAAGCAGATTCCCCACAGAACAGGGAGCCCAATGCAGGGCTTGATCGCAGAACTCTGGGACCATGACCTGCACCAAAGGCAGATGCTTACCCGATTAAGTCACCCAGGCACCACTTCATATCTTATTTTGACTATATATAGGTAAAAATATTGTAAGGCTCTCCTCCAAAATATTTTTTATGACTCTCAGTACTATGGCTAGAAAGAAAATGAGACACATTATGTTGAAATAACCCAAAGGGTCAAGGTCTAGAGATCTACGTGTTGTGTGCTGAGATTCTAAATTTTCAACATCAAGAGCATCAGACATGGATGATGGTGTTTTAGGCATAATCATGATAAAGTCTTTCTGTTTAGGATAGACTAGTCTCCTACAAAGTAGATTGTCTCTTATATAAGCTCAATAGAACCTTATTACAGGATGGCCAGAAGGACAAGCTCTGACAAGAATGGTTCAATACTCAAAAATCAATTAATATAATCTATTGTATCAGTAAGCTAAAAAAAGAAAAATCACAGAATCATATCCACAGATAAAGAAAAAGTATTTTACACAATCCAAAACACATTCATGATAAAAACCTTCAGTAAACTAGGAATAGAGAGGAACTTCCCCAACTTGATAAAGAAGGTCTTTAAAAACCTACAGCTAACATCATACTTTATGGTGAGAAATTCGAAGTTTTCCAACTAAGATCAGGTACGAGGCAAGGATGTCTCATTCACGACTCCTTTTCAACATTGTCCTGTAAGTTATAACTAAAATGTTAAAACACAAAAAGGACATAAAGATAAATAGACTGGGAAGGAAGAATTAAAACTATCTTTGTTTGCAGATGACATGATCATTTATAAAGAAAATCTGAAAACCTGAACAAAAAGACTCTGAAAGCTAATAATTGATAATAGCAAAGTAGGAGCATACAAAGTTAATATATAGAAGTTAATGCTTTTCTTTTTATTTATTTATTTGTTTGTTTGACAGATGGAGATCACAAGTAGGCAGAGTGGCAGGCAGAGAGAGACAGAGAAGCAGGCTCCCTGCTAAGCAGAGAGCCCAATGCGGAACTTGATCCCAGGACCCTGGGATCATGACCTGAGCTGAAGGCAGAGGCTTTAACCCATTGAGCCACCCAGACGCCCCATTATTGCTCTATATCTCAGCAATGAACAAGTGGAATTTGAAATTAAAAATACAATACCAATTATATTAGCACACAAAAAATGAAAAACTCAGGTACAAATGGTATAAGGTATAAGATCTATGATATAAGGTATAAGATCTATGAGGAAGACTATAAAACTTTGATAAAAGAAATCAAAGAAAAACTAAAGAAATGGAGAGACAGTCCATGTTCATGGATAGGAAGAAAATATTGTCAAGGTGTCAGTTCTTCCCAAATTAATTTATAAGTTCATTGCAATACCAAGCAAAATCTCAGTAAGTTATTTTGTGGATATTGGCAAACTGATTCTAAAGTTTAAATGAAGAGGCAAAAGACACAGGATAGCCAACACAATATTGAAAGAGAATAACAAAGTTGGAGGGCTGATATCATCCAATTTTAAGATTTACTGTAAAGCAATAGTAACAGAAACAGTGTAGTATTAATGAAAGAATAAACAAATAGATCAATGGACCAGAATCAAAAGCTCAGAAACAAACCCACATAAATATAGTCAATTGATCTCAACAAAAAAGCAAAAGTAGTACAAGGGAGAAAAGAAAGTCTTTTCAACAAATGGTGCATTAACTGGGCATCACATATTTAAAAAACGAATCTGGACCTAGATCTTACACCCTTCACAAAAATTAACTGAAAACGGATTACTGACCTAATGTGAAATGTAAAACAATAAAACTCCTTGTAGATAACATAGTGGAAAACCTAGATGATCTTGGGTATGGCAATGACTTTTATATAATACCCAAGTCATGATCCATGACAGAAAGAACTGACAAACTGGACTTCATTAAAATGAAATATTTATGCTCTGTAAAAGACAATAGTTAATATAATAAGACAAGCCACAGACAGGGAGAAAATATTTGAAAAGATATATGTAAAGGATTGGTATCTAAAATATACCAAGAATTCTTAAAACTCAACTATTTAAAAAAACAGTATAATTAAAAAATGGGCTAAAGACCTTGACACCTCACCAAAAAAGATGAACAGATGGAAAATAGTATATGAAAAGATGTTCCACATATGTCATCAGGAAATTGCAAATTAAAATAAATTTATTTTATTTATTTAGACAATACTTATGTGTATGGGCAAAAAAAACTCGAGGACTGTATTTGTGACTAACTGTGTAACAGGTTATTTTAGTTTCTATTCTAAAATAGTTCTGTTCTAAAATAAATAAAATAACCATAAGATCACTACACACCTGTTAGACTAACCAGAAATGTGGAACACTGACAGCACCAAATACTGGTGATGATGTGGAGCACAGAAATTCTCACTTACTGCTGGTGAGAATGTAAAGGACACAGCCAGCTTGGAAAATATTTTGGTGGTTACTTATATATAAGGATACACACACACACACACACACACACACACACACACACTTCCATATATATATATATATATATTTATATATAAGAATATATAAATATACTCTTACCATATAATCCAAAAATCATGCTCTTTGGTATATACCCTAAGAGTTGAAAACTTAAGTCTACATAAAAACATGCACCAGCTATTTATGGTAGTTTTACTTATAATGGCAAAACTCTGGAGCAATCAAGAAGTACTTCAGTAAGTGAATGGATAAATAAACTGTGGTGCACCCAGACAAAGGACTATTACTCAGTATTAATAAGAAATTATCTAATCAAACCATGGAAAGACATGAAGGAAACGTAAGTGCATACTATTACGTGGAAGAAGAAAATCTTATATGATTCCAACTATATGACATTCTGGAAAAGGCAAAACTATGGAAACAGTAAAAAGATCAATAGTTGCCAGGGGTTGGGGACAAAAGAGGGATGAACAGACCAAGCACAGAGCATTTTTAAGGCAGTGAAAATACTCTGTATGATACTATAATGGTGGATATATGTCATTATACATTTGTTAAAACCCATAAAATATACAACAGCAAGAGTGGATCTTAATGTAAACTACAGGCTTTAGGTAAGCATGAAATGTCAATGTAGATTCACCAATTGTAACAAATGTATCACTCTGGTGGGGGTTATTAGTAAGAGAGGAAGCTATACATGTAAGGTAGCAGAGGGTATATAAGAAATCTCTGCACTTCCCTCTATGTTTTGCTGTGAACCTTAAACTGATCTAAAAAGAAAAAAAAAAAGCAATCTCTGTAAACACTTAGAATATAATCTCATCCTATCACTTACTTTCTGATGGTAAACAAGTATCTTAAACTGTCTTACTTTCTCATCTTATAATAACAGTAATAATAGAACTTACTGAATGGAATTATTTCAAGAACTAAGTAAGAAATGGAAAGTGTTCTGCACAGTGGCACTATGATTATATCCACCACCATTATGATTTTCACTTTCATCATCACCTTTATCATCCTTATTATTTTCTACAGAATCTTTATTTCCAAATAAAACTAGTGGAACTTATAACTCAGTCTCTCCAATATGGTATTCCTTGAGCATCAATTTCAAGGGCATCATTCCTACCTCGAGTACAAATATGCATTCTATGACTCTCTTTGAGAAATGTCCGTATGTAGAGGACTATGTTAGTGCCAGTCAATGTTCACAGCAGCATTACTCATTATAGCCAAAAATCAAAAATATACGAAATGTCCATTAATTGATGAAGACATGCAGTACATCCATACAGCAGAATATTATTCTGCAATATAAAGAACTTAAGAACTCTTACATGCTTTATATCACTTTCCATGGTTTTAGTTATCCACAGTTAACCATGGTCAAGATGATAATGAAATATCAGAAGGTCAGTAGTAGCTTCATACTAAATCAAAATGCCTATAGCATTCACCTAACTTCATCTCATTCCATAGGCAATTAATCATCTTACATCATCACAAGAAGGGTGAATACAGTAAATAACATATTTTGAGAGAAAGATCACATTCATAAAGCTTATTATGTTATAATTGTTCTATTGTTGTTAATCTCTTACTATGTCTAATTTATAAATTAAACTTTATCATAGGTATAGGTATAGGAAAAAACAAAATATGAACAGGGTTCGGTACTGAATGTCAGTCAACCACTGGTGGTTTTGGAATGTATTTCCCACTGATAAGGAGCAACTACTGTACTAGAATGAATTCCAAAAGGAACATAATTCAAAAGAAGGGAACCATACTCAATTACCTGAAGAAATGTGAGAGAATGCCTTTATAATCTTAGAGCAAGAAAAGCAATTCTCACTGATACAAAAGCTCACATATTCAACTACATTTTTAAAAATATGAGGTAAGAGTGCCTGGGTGGCTCAGTGGGTTAACCCTCTGCCTTTGGCCCAGGTCATGATCTTAGGGTCCTGGGATTGAGCCCCGCATCAGGCTCTCTGTTCAGCAGGGAGCCTGCTTTCCCCTCTCTCTCTGCCTGCATCTCTGCCTACTTGTGACACTGCTCGCTTGCTCTCTCTCTCCGTCAAATAAATAAATAAAATCTTTTTAAAAATGAGGTAAAATACACAATAAATAGTCAAAGCTACATAAAAAAACTAGGATAAAAATAGTTACAACTCATACCACTTAGCACTACTCTTCTGAATATATAAAATAACCTTTAAAACTTAAGAAAAAGATCAAAACAAAAGAAAAATGAACAAAAGACATGGACAACTCATGGGGGGGAAGCATACTGTCCTTTAGCAAATGGAAAAAATGTTCCATTTCATTCATATTTTAAAATATAATTAAAACTATACTAAAAAGTATAAAAGCTTGATGATATACTCATCAGGTTGTGGAAAAATACTCTCATATAGTGCTGTTAAAATTGGGAAATGATAGAAATCTTAAAGACGGCAATTGTGCAAAACCAAAATTATATATGCCTTTTTAATTTATCCAGCAATTGTACTTTAGGGGGTCTTTCCTAAAGATACACCCCCATCAAAACTAAACAATATATGCACCAAAGTTATTCGCTGTAGCATCACTTGCCATAACAAGATACTGGAAACAATCCAAATGTCCATCAACAGAGAATTGATTGAATACTGGTATACACACAGTGGAGTTATACAGATATTTTTTAAAAGAATTAAAAATCTCCATGAACTGATATGGAGCCATTTCCAAGATATATTGTTAAGAAAAAAAGATGGTACAAAAAAGGTATATAGCATACTATCTTCTGTATAAAAAGAAGGTAGATTAAGAACATATATATCTGCTTGCTAATATTTATAAAACAAAAAAAGGTACAGGAATATCTTATTTTATGTGCTTCACTTTATTGTGCTTCACAGATATTGTCTTTTTTACAGATTAAAGTTTTGTGACAGGCTTGCTTTGAGAAAGTCTATTGGCACCATTTTTCCAACAGCATTGGCTCACTTCATGTCTCTGGGTCACATTTGGTAATTCTCACAGTATTTCAAATTTTCAAATTTTTCCATTATTATATTTGTTATGGTAATCTATGCTCAGTGATCTTTGATGTTACTACTGTAACTGTCTTAAGGTATCATTAACAACACCCATATAAAATGGTGAACTTGATAAATATTATGTGTCATCTGTCTACTCCACTGACCAGCTGTTATCCTCTCTCTCTCCATCTCCTAGGGTTTCCCTATTCCTTGAGATACAATGATATTTAAATTAGGCCAGTTAATAACCCTTTAATGGCCTCCATGTGTTCAAATGAAAGGAAGAGTCCCACATCTCTTAAATCAAAAGCTAGAAATCAATAAGCGTAGGGAAGAAGGCATGTCAAGGGACACCTGTGTGGCTCAATCAGTTAAGCATCTGTCTTCAGCTCAGGTCATGATCTCAGGGTCCTGGGACTGAGTCCAACACTGGGCTCCCTGTTCAGCAGGGAGTCTGCTTTTCCCTCTCCCTCCTGCTCCTGCTTTCTCTCTCACTCTCTTTCTCTCAAATAAAATGAATGAAATCTTAAAAAGAGAAGGAGGAGGAGAAGGAGGAGGAGGAGGAGAAAAAGGCATTTCAAGAGCGGAGACAGGCCAAAAGATAGTCCTCTTCTGTTAGCCCAGCTGTGACAGCAAAGGAAAAGTGCCTGAACCTTTAAATTAAAAGAACTACTCCACTAAACACACAAATGAAAAGAAAGTGAAACAGCCTTATTGCTGATGTGGAGAAAGTTTCAGTGCTCTGGATAGAAGATCAAAACAGCTACAACACTCCCTTAAGCCAAAGCCTAATCCAGGGCAAGTCTCTAACTCTCCTGTTCTATGAAGGCTGAGAGAAGTGAGGAAGCTACCCAAGAGAACTTGGAAACTAGCAGATGTTGGTTCGTGAGGTTTAAGGGAACACGTTTAAATATAACATAAAAGCGCAAGGTGAAGGAGCAAGTGCTGCTGTAAGCTGCAGCAAGTTACCCAGAAGATCTAGCTAAAATCATTAATAAATGTGGATATACCAAACAACAGATTTTCAATGTAGACAAAATAGCTTTCTAGTAGAAGCCATTTAGGAGTTTCACAGCTAGAAAGAACTCAATACCTGGCTTCAAAATTTCAAAGTACAGGATGACTTTTTTTTTTTAATTCTTTATTATGTTATGTTAGTCACCATACAGTATGTCATTAGTTTTGATGTAGTGTTCCAAGATTCGTTATTTACATGTAACAACCATTGCTCCATGCAATACATACCCTCCTTAATACCCATCACTGGGCCAACCCATTTCCCTCCACCCTTCTCCCCTCAGTTTGTTTCTCAGAGTCCACAGTCTCTCATGGTTCATCTCCCCACTCTGATTTCTCCCTTTCATTTTTCCCTTCCTTCTCCTAATGTCCCCCATGCTATTCCTTACACTGAAAGAAGTCAAGCAGGATGATTCTTATTAGGGGGTTATGCAACTGGAGACTTGAAGTTGAAGTCAATTCTCATTTACCACTCCAAAAATCCTAAGCCCTTTAAGAATTATGCTAAATCTACTGTCTGTGCTCTTTAAATGCAAGCCTAGATTACAGCAAATCTGTTCACAACATGACTTACTATTTTAAACCCAATGTTGAGACCTACTCAGAAAAAAAGACTCCTTTCCAATTACTGCAGATAAGGCACCTGGTCACTCATGAGCTCTGACAGGCTGCTCTAGACATTTGTCTTCCTGCCTGCTAACAGAGTATCCATTCTGCAGTCCATGGATCATGGAGTATAGATGATACTTAAGCAATATGGGGTTGGAGTGCCAACTGCTCGTGTAGTTGAAAATCTGTATATAACTTCTGACTCCCCCAAAACTTAACTGTTCATAGCCTACTGTTGACAGCAAGCCTTACCAATAATAGAAACAGTTGATTAACAAATATTTTATGCTATATGTATCATACACTGTATTGTTATGATACAGTTAGAGAAAATAAAATATTTACTATTATTATATCCTCTTGTTAGATTGATCCCTTTATCATTATGTAATGCCTTTCTTTGTCTTATTAGTCTTTGTTTTAAGGTCCATTTTGTCGGATATAAGTATGGGTTCACTGGTCTTCCCCCACACCCCCACTTGCATGGCGAATGTTTTTCCATCCCTTAACTTTCAGTCTATATGCATCTTTAGGTTTGAGGTAAGTTTCTTTTAAGGAGCACATAGATCAGTCTTGTTTTGTTTTATTTAATCCATTCTACCATTCTATGTCTTTTGATTGGAGAATTTAGGCCATTTATATTTATTATTTTAGGCCATTTACATTTAAAGTAATTATTGATAGGTATATACTTCATTTAAGAAAATTGTACTTAATATACAAAATTGGTTTTCCGGTTGTTTTTGTGATTCTTCTTTGTTGTTCTTCCCTTGCTTTCTTTGTGAGTGACGAACATCTATAATGTTTTGTTTGGCTTTCTCTCTCACTATTTTTTGTGTATCTATCACAGGTTTTGGGCTTGTGGCTACCATAATGTTCATATATAATACACTAAGTAAATAGTCCATATTAATCTGATGGCCATGGTTTTTTTTCCTTCTTCTCTTTCTAGTCGCTTCTCCACATTTTATGTACATGTTGTCATAGTATATGTTATATTTCACATCTCTTTATTCATATTTTTCTTATCTAAATATGGCCCTTTCTTTTCCATCTAAAGAAGTCCTTTTATTATTTCTTGTAAGGCTACTTTAGTTTTGATAAACTCCTTTACCTCTTATTTGTCTGGGAAACTCTTTATGTCTCCTTCAAATCTGAATGATAATCTTATCAGGTGTATATGCTAGGTTGTGAGATTTTCCTTTCAGTACTTTTTTTTTTTTTTTTGGTCAGAGAGAGTGAGCACAGGCAGTCAGAGTGGCAGGCAGAGGCAGAGGGAGAAGCAGGCTTCCTGCTGAGCAAGGAGCCCAATGTGGGACTCGATCCCAGGATGCCGGGATCATGACCTGAGCCGAAGGCAGCCACTCAACTGACTGAGCCACCCAGGCGTCCCTCCTTTCAGTACTTTGCATATATCATGCCACTTCCTTCTGGCTTGCAAAGCTTCTGCTGAAAAATCAACAGAGAGTCTTATAGGTTTTCCTGTGGAAGTAATTTTGTTACTCTATTGCAGCTTCTAGGATTCTCTCTTTATCTTTAACTCTTGACATTTTAATTAGTATGTGCTACAGTGTGGACCTCCTTGAGTTCATCTTGTTTGGAAATCTCTGGGACCTGGATGTCTATTTCCCTCCTTAGGTTAGGGGGGTTTTTCAGTTATTATTTCTTCAAGTAAGTATTCTAAACATTTCTTTCTTTTTCTTCTGAGACCCCTATCAGAAGAAATTGCTTGCTTTTGTTCAAAAGATTTCTTAATCTATCCTCCTTTTAAAAAAATCTTCTCTTTTTGCTGTTCAACTTGAGTGCTATTACCCTGTCTTCCAGATCATTGATATTTTCTTCCGCATCCTCTAATCTACTGTTGACTCCCTCTAGTGCGTTTTTTTATTTCAGTAATTGCTTTCTTCAGTTCTGATTGATTCAATATTTATCTATCACTTTATTGAAGTCCTCACTAAATTCTTTCAATCTTTTCTCCAGCCTAGTGAGTATTTTTACAATTGTTACTTTAAAATCTTTATCAAACATATTGCTTATCTCTGTTTCATTAAATTCTTTTACTGAGGTTTGTTTCTTGCTCTTTCTTTTGAAGCATATACTTCTGTCTTCTCATTTTGCTTGACTTTCTGTGTCTGTTTCTATGGTTTAGACGAAATGGCTTTCTACTTCTCCTAAAGTTGAAGGAATTGTCTTGTGTATGGTAACCTCTATACAGACTGTGTATGCTTGATGACATTGTTGGTTAGTTGGAGCTGTGGATATATATGCTAGTTACTCTTTAAAATTTTGACTTTTTACAGAGAAAATTAAAGAAAAAATAAATTTAAAAAGAAAAAAACCAAAAGGAAGATTTAAAATAAAACAAGACAAACTTTCTAAAGTTAGGGGAAAAAAAGTAAAAATTAAAAAAATAAAAGTAAAAACAACAATACAAAACTTCGACTTTTCTTCTGTGCTCCAGAACCACAAGACAGCTGGTATGGGCTTGTGGACCCTGGACTCACTGAGGTTGCAAGCTCACGGTGAGCCAGACCCTGCTCCAGTCTGAGTTATTAAGGTAGAGGGGAAGAATATGCTCCCACAGTTCCTCAACCCTTCTAAAATGTAGCATTTCTTCTGTCGCCCAGGGCAAATGGAACTGCTGTGGCCTTCAGAACCCTGGGCTTACTGGGGTCACAAAGTCTCTCTGATGATCTGACCCACCAGCTGTGGAGTCAGAACCCTCCAATTATGGCACCTAAACCTGCCCCTTACGGTGGACAAACCCTACTCTGGTCTGGACCCTCAAGGTGGAAGAGGAGGGAGCATTCCTGCAATTCCCCAGCCCCTCTAAACTGTGGCTTTTCTTCTGCATGCCAGTGCTTCTAGGACTGGGGTGGTTCTGTGGGCCCTGGACTCACTGAAGTCACAAGTTCACTGAGGTAACCAGATATGTCCATCATGGTATCTGGATATTGCTCCAGTCCTGGCTTCCAAGGAGAATATAAACCATTTGATCCCTAGTCTCTCTGACCTGAAGAGCTTTCCCACACTTCATCCACCACTTGGCAGAGTTCTAGTATTGTCTCTTTTATATGCTAGTGACTCTTTTAAACCATGCATTTTCTGTGTACAAGGACAGAGGGATCTGTTCCAGGTCCCTCAATACTATCCCTCTACACGGCAGCACTGGGGGGCACAGTTCCCTTTATTACCATATCTCTCTGTCTCTCTTATTGTTCTCTTGCTATTCTATCTTTTGTCATTTTGTAGCTGTTCAGTCAGCCCACATTTCTTCAAGAGGAATTAGCCTATTAATAGGTATAATATTGTGGGTTCCATGGAGAAGGTGAGTTCAGAGTCTTCCTACAGAACTCTTAGGTATAGTTATTTTTAATATGTCTCTCTTTAGCTTTTGTAGTTAGAAGTTATTTACATAATATCATTACATTCAGAAATCTGCATTTCACTAGAAATTTACTTCACCGGTGAGTTTTATATATTCATGTGTTTTTTACATTAATTAGCATCCTTTCATTTCAGCACAAAGAACTCCCTTTACCGTTTCTTGTAAAGCACATCTAGTGGTGGTGAACATTCTCAGCTTTTGTTTGGTAAAGTCTTTCACTCTTGGTTTCTGAATGATAGCACTGCCACATATACTATTGTTGATTGGCAATTTTTTCCTTCAATATTTTGAATTTATACCATTAAAACAGGCCTGCAAAGTTTCTGCTGAGAAATCCACCAGAAGTTTTATGAGTTTCCTTGTATATGACAAACATCTTTTCTTTTGCTGCTTTCAAAATTCTGATTCTTTGATTTTTGACAGTTTGATAATAATGTGTCCCAATAAAGTCTTCTTTGGATTATATCTGTTTGGGGTTCCCTTTAGCTTATGTACATAGATGTCCATATCTTTCCCAATATTTGGGATATTTTTAGCCATTATTTCTTTAAAGAGACTGTCATCTTTTTTCTCCATCTTGGACTTCAATATGTATACATTGCTTTCCTTGATAGTGTTCCATCAAGAGTCACATGTTCTGCTGACTAAGCCAAGACTAAGCCAACCAGGTACCACTTTTCCTAAGTGGTATCCTATCAATATTAAGACTAGTCAAGCTTTCCTCTTTGTTGTAGTTGCTAGAAAAATCAGAACCAAAGTTGAGTACAAGAACTCTACATGACTTAAAGACATGCATATTTATGTACCAACTAATGCTTGAGTTTAACATTATGATCTTATCTTCAACTTCCTGTTATCTCAATTGTCCTTTAGTATAAAGCACCTCAAATACTTTTTGAAAGGTTAGAGAAAATTGATAAATAGGCAAATAAATTAAAAGGCTACTGTAACATTTAGCTTATTTTAAAACAATTTTCTTCTTACCTATTCTCTATTCCCACCACTACTACCCCAGTTAAAATAAAAAACAAACAAGATGTTCCCTTAGGGTATCTTTAATGCTCAGGATTCTATATAAGCATTTTCTCCCCATTTTCACAAACACAATAGTGAATAAAACAGAACTTACCAGGTAAACAATATGCAGATCGTTCTCTAAAACAAAGCCCTTCATTGCTCTTTGGAGGTCAGCAAAAATATCTAAAGTATCAATTGGAGAAAGTGAAGAAGAAAGAGTTGCTGACCCAAGATGTGTTGGATGATACACTTGTCCTGGTTGGGAGTGGAAATAGGGAAATTATGAACCAAATGTTTAAAATAAAATAAAACACTGTTTCTCTGTATTCTGTAATTAACCTTTTAGTATCTGATCAATTTTGCCCAATGCATGGATATTTATGAGCAGATTCTATGTTAATTGTCTGATGTTGCTAAATGCAACACTGACTTACTAAAATTGATTCATATACCACTTGAAAAACCAGTTTCCTTTTATACTGTTTGAAAAGTCAATTTCCTTTCACTGAACAGTCTTAAGTCACTAAAGATGAAAAAGTGAGTCAACTGCAACTAAGAAGTCACATTTACCTTCTGTTCCATCACTAGCTTCAGTAGTTTGGATGAATTCATTTTCCAGTAGCCACATTACACAGGCCTCAATTGCTCCAAGTTGAACAGAATCTTGGTTCTTCTGAATTCCCAACTTCCCTTCTTTCATACTTGCAGCCAAAAATGTGCAAGAAGCATAAGTCTGCATTTCTTGTGATGTATTTGCCACTCCGCCGACTATTATCTGTTAAGAGGTTTCAAATTTTTTGTAACTTTTCAATAAGACATGCAGGCCCCCATGGTATAAAAGAAGTGATTTTGTTCTCTTAAAATATTCTCAGCATTTTAATGCAGACTCTAATTCTTCCATTATTACTCATTATACATGTAGGTAACACCTACTAACAACATCAAAAATTTCCTTAGAATTTTTAATGCTAGTATTGAATATTTCCCGCTCAGAAAGAGGATGGGAATGGGTACAGAAAAAGTGAAGTTAGTTGTACCTTGTGGAAATCATCTTCCTACAACTATATTAAATACACTAATTAATTACATGTACTAATTTTTCCCTTGCCTTCTTCCATTTAATACATATTGAAACATATCAAATCATCCTAAACAGAGCTATCTTACACTTTTTAATGACTATATAACATAGTTTTACTAAGATTTATTTAGTATTAATTTTGGTTATTTTGGTTATTTCCCATTTTTTCTTAATACCAATAATGCTATAATAAATATTGCTGTATATTTAAGCTGATGTAATTTCACATATACCTCCCTAGGTAAAACTCTTAATTGTGAATCTACTGGTTAAATGGCTATATGTTTTTTTCTGGGGCTTGCCTGTTTTTTAATCTTAGTAGGTATGTCCAAGTAGCCCTCCCAAAAGAGTTTCAGCAGTATATGAGAATGCCTACTTTCCATATCCTTAACAACCCCATGGTATTACTTTCCTTTTTTTTTTTTTTTTTTTTCCCAGATGGAGAGCTAAAGGGGAGTGGGGGGAAGAAAGTATGAGCACAGGTATCAGTACCCCCAGTACCAGCACTGAAGCCCAGAGCAAGGCATGAGGGTATATAAACAGAAAACTTCTCTGGAGGACACAAAACACTTAAAATAAGGAGGCTGGTTACCTTTGAAGATGCAAAGGAGAAAGTTTTATTTTTCACTTTAGATCTTTCCATGTTGTTTGAAATTTCTAAGCATGTCTATTTGTAATTTTTTTTTAATTTTTAAAAAAGATTTATTTATTTATTTATTTATTTATTTGACAGAGAGAGTGAGAGAACACAAGCAGAGGAAGCAGCAGGCAGAGGGAGAGGGAGAAGCAGTCATCTCAATGAGCAGGGAACCTCATGCAGGATTGGATCTCAGTACCCTGAGATTATGACCTAAGCCAGAGGCAGCTATTTAACTGACTGAGCCATCCAGGCACCCTAATTTGATTTTATTTTAATGTCATAGGTATTATCTGGATGGAAGAACTACAGTCCATTTCTGTCATCTTTTTAAATATTCTGAAAATAGGGGCACCTGAGTGGCTCAATTGGTTAAGTGTCAAGCTCTTGATTTTGGCTCAGATCATAGACAATAAAGTAAACCTAAAAAATAAAACGAATCATCTGATATTTGGGTCTTAACCCACTGTTTTGAAATATACTGATATAGTACTAGCTATATTAAACTCCAGGAAATAACTTAAATACAAGAGATTCCAACTTAGGGAAACTATGAACTCATAAAGAAACACAAAGCTAAGATTTTTCTTCACATATTTAAGTTCTACCATCATATTATAAGCACAAAAGAGCAAATGGTAATTTAATGAACTCTTTATTACCTCCAGAATAGCTCTTATCATGCTTGCAGTTACTTCTTCTCCTTCTTGTCTTTGCAAACAGCTACGAACAGGTTTTAGAGATCCCTGAAGTAGAGCTATGCCTTTTGATTTTTCAGAGTTCTTACAAACTAAGATACTCTCACCTATAACCAAAAAACCATACATTTATTGTATATTGCAACGTATTTCCTTAAGATACCTGCCAAAGAGAATTTCAGTTGTCTTATTTAAAAAGAAGTTAATAGATGATAGCCGTTATTATGGTCATGGTATTATTGCTGATGCTTTCATTTTCTGAACTTTGAAGGAAATTCAAATGTGCCAAAGTGCCATAAGGATTATTTTGACCTGAAGGCACTTAGGAAACAGAAAGAGCTCCTTGCCCTCACCCTGCTTGTCTAGAACCAAGATAAAAATTTCTCTTTGTGAAGGTGCTCCTCTTATCACTTACCACTGAACAGAAAGTGAGCACCAAGGAGGGTCTGCATAATCCTTTCTAAATAATCCTTAATTGATGAAGTGTTAAACATTACATCTGAAACTAATGACGTACTCTCTGTTGGCTAATTGAATTTAAATTTAAAAAATCTATAACTTCCATTAGTTTCCAGTATATATTTACTTTCCTACAATTTACCACCCCTAAAAGCCCTAATCCCTTTTCCTTTGCCTTGTCACTTCTCAATTCTATCACCTTTTGTTAAAAGGGTAAAAAGACCCTAACATCTAACTGCTTTTTTGGATCTTCACTGTTTCTCTATAAAAGCCTCTGTGTATGCAAAAAATGAAAATAATAATATCAAATAAAATATGTAGGCCTTCTGTCCTATTAATCTGTCATTTGTCAGCTCTTGCTAATTAAGTATATAAATAATAATAATAGAAGTATTTTGAAAACGATAAAGGAAACTGCAAATGCAAATTGCTATTAGTTATATATGACAATATGAATTCAAAAATATTTACAGAAACCTAGAAATCATAACATTCACTAATCTAAACACTTTAGGTTATTGTGACAATCAAACGAATAAAAATATGTGATAGCACTTATGCATTATAAACATATAGAAATATTCAACTTATACAAACATAAATACTATTAAAGCAATTACAACTAAAGAAAACCATAATTTTTTTTTCAGAAATGTATCCAATAGTAGGGGAAAAGATACAAGTAAGATGTTCAAGGGACAAAAGGAAGGTCACTTGCATTAGAGAAAGCCAAAAGTGGCATTGTGGTGGAGTATAATAACCATTCTAGGCAGAAAGAAAATGCTGCTTTCCTAAGACTGACTGCCAAATTGAGAACAAAGACAGAATAAAGATAAGGGACTATAAACTTGATGACTGTTGATTATTTAGCCCAGATAAAATTACAAAAAGATAGGTGCCATCAGACAAACAACAATTAAAAAAAAAAAAAAAACAGGTGAATAAAATGTATCACAAGGCTCTTGCAAGCATTACAAAATAGTCCAGCATAAGACCAAAAAATTACCGACAAAGGTATCAACTAGCATTAGCAGCAAAGTAAAAATGTCACTTTGGGCTATTCAAACCACTTTCAGGTTTTGATTCAACAAAATGAACAACCCTTTTTCCAGATGAAGCAAGATTTATGAAAATTTCCAAATTAATGGCAATATATACAGTTCAGTTTCCTGTTCCCATCCATCTGAAGAGGTTGTATCCATAACACAATAGAGAAGTCAATTAGAATCAATTATTACTATTAACTTACAAATCACTATTTTTGCACAAAGCACCAACATCTTATATGGGAAGGTTCCAGGAATTCCACAGAAAGATTCAAGAATCATCTAAACAAAACACCATTAACTGTCTAGGAGACATTAAGATCATTTATAAAATGCCAAGAAGTTACAAAGATGCTACACAAACCAAAAAACATCTCAAGTATTCATATTTTTGTAATTGATATGAAACACTATTCAGACACTCTCCCATTTGGAAGCTCTGAGCAAGCTATATGGCATCCTGAAATGGAGTATTATACAAAGTCAAAATCTCAGAAGTTTCCAAGGCCTCAAAAACAAAGTTATTGTAGTATATTTTAGTTTTGTTAAATGTTGCCTAATTTAAGGCTTGATAATTTGGCCAGCGCACCAACCTTCCAATTACTCCTCCCCATGAGAAAGAGAAGTACAAGCTAATGTAGGAAGGCAAACAAAACCTCCTTATCTTCTGTATTACCTTAAAGACCCTCTGACCCTAAAAGAAAAGCAGCTGTGTAAGATGAACTTACACTTCACTCTCCAGAGTTGCAAGTCTACTAAGAAATCAATTGAGGAAAGAACAGGAGGAAGCAAGTAGGAATAGAAAATGTCTTAGTGTCTTTCTCCAGCCTTCTTTAAACACATGTAACCTGCATATTTTACACATAAAGTAAGAGATAGAAGCAGGATAAACTTCTCTGATGTCTCTAATAGGGGAAATCCAATGAGTTGGAAGATTTTTTTTAATTGATAGAATTTTTAGGTTTTAAAAGAGAGGCAGCCCAATGACCCTGAAGGGATTACAGGTAGATGAATCATTTGTTACTAGGGCTGAAACAGACAGCTGCTCTTTCATTTTTACCTTTTTTTTTTTTTAAGGTTTTATTTATTTATTTATTTGTTTGTTTATTTATTTATTTGAGAGAGAGAGAGACAGAGAGAGAGAGAGTGAGAAACAGCACGAGACGGGAGAGGGTCAGAGGGAGAAGCAGGCTCCCTGCTGAGCCAGGAGCCGGATGGACTCTATCTCAGGACTCCGGGATCATGACCTGAGTTGAAGGCAGTTGCCAAACCAACTAAGCCATCCAGGTGCCCCTCATTTTTCCTTTAATAAAATCTCTATATGTTAGTTGGGCATATGGCCTCCCTTGCAGTTGGGGAAAGTAACTGTGTGATAAGTTCTCCCTGATTGTATGTGAGGAGAAATATTTCGAGCAACTCCTGGGAAGTGCCCTTAAGAGGTAGGCTGTGTCCTTTACTTCCTCATCTTCCCTTCCTGATGGTTGAAATGATGATGTGATGACAAAGTCAAATTACTCTAAAAGTAATTTGTACCCATAATATCCCACTTATTTTCCCATTAAGACGCTCCCTTTTCTCCTAGATACCCTATTTTCTCTTTAGCAGCCACAGAACTGTTTGTCTGACATATGGTATAATACGAGTCAATAAACTACATTCCAGAAAATACGGAATGACAGAGAATGTTCCTCTGAAAGTTCTTTAATGTTATAAGGCTTATAACAATCTTGCCACACCCAAAATAATGTACCACGTTAGAAATAGTATTTCCTGCTATCTTGATATTTAATTAAACCTTTAACCCATTGCTTAAGACAAAACTTCTGTCTGGTTTATGGTAAGGTTATCATTACTTTTTGACACAAGAAACTAAAAAAGTTGTTTTCAGAATCAGCACCAATTTAGAGGGAAAACATTTCTATTCCCAAACTCTGAGAGTATTTCCCAGCTCTCAGCATCTTTATTTGAAGTCTTAGACCAAGCAGAACTAAAACCCATGAAAATTACTTCCTTCATTAGCAGTAGAATATACTGAAAATTAAAAATCATCTTTTAGTTAGTGTGATAAGTCATTTTGACTAGAATATTGAATCATTTTACTGTACATAAGGTAAAGAAAATTTTAATTTTACGTTAGTAGAAAATCAATGGTTGATATATGAAAATTATAACTTATATTCATTATATATTAAGTAAAGCAAAACAAGACATTAGTGCTTTGGATAACAAATGCAGCATGATCGGAAATGAGTTGCCAGGAACTAGTCAAATTTCAAGTAGACTGACACAGTCCTTCAGCAATGCTGTCACAATTAAATTCAAACTCACTTACCTACTGTGTCTACCCCTTTCCTGCCAGCCCGACCAACCATCTGCTTATAAGTAAGAACATCTAGAGGTTGACCACTGAAAATAGGAGTCCGAATAATTACACGACGTGCTGGTAAATTCACTCCAGATGAAAGAGTAGAAGTTGCTGCTAAAACCCGAATCTGACCTTGACGGAAGGCACCTTCAATGATATCCCTCTCCTCAAAAGTAAGACCTAACAAAAGGAAGTTATAATAACATATATTTACTAATGAATATAACAGAAATATCATCCTTGATCACTTACAAATATATCTGGGAATCTACTACAAGTCTCTAAAGATTTTTTTCAAGCTATTGTTATGACCATAAACAAGTCACCATGGTCTAACTTTTTAAGAGTATAATCTGCCACCCCTAGAATACTTTTATCTCATCTCCTAGACCATGGGTTGGCAAACTTTTTCTGTAAGCATTTTAGGCTTTGCAGGACAGATATGCTCTATTGCAACTACTCAACCCTACCACTGTTACATGATAGCAGCCACAGAACAAACAGGCATGATTGTGTTCCAATACAACTTTATCTACAAAAATCTGCTGGATTTGACCAGCAGACTGTAGTTTGTTGACTCCTGTTCTAGACAATGAAGTCACTGAGGGTAGAGATATAGCTTATGTATCACATTTAAGCATAAAAATGTGCTGAAGAATAAATACACGAGTAAATGAAAAACAGCATAAAGAATATATACTTACCTGGCTTACTTTTAAATTTTATTTAAAAAATCAAAAGGACCGAGTTTGTAATTTAGGTGATGGGTCACTTTATTGGTATGCATCATAAGCTATATACAATAAAAATATTCTTCTATATGTTTGTATACATATACATATATACATATATTTTTAAATGTATTCATGTATGCATAATAAAAATTTAAATAAATTGAAAGTGTTAAATTCAAAATTTTAGAAACTATACTTTTTTTCTTTTCAAATTTTTATTTAAATTCTAATTAACATAGTGTAATATTGGTTTCAGGAGTAGAATTTAGTGATTCATCACCCACATACTACACTTAGTGCTCACTATAATACCTACTTAATACCCATTACCCATCTAGCCCATCCCCCACCCAACTCTGTCTCAACCCTCAGTTTGTTCTCTATAGCTAAGAGTCTCTTATGGTTTTCCTCCCTCGTTATTTCCCCTTGCCCTATGTTGATCTGTTTTATCTTTTAAATTCCACATATGAGTGAAACCATACAGTATTTGTCTTTCTCTGACTGCCTTATTTTTGCTTAGCATAATATAATCTAGCTTCTTCCATGTCATTGCAACTGGCAAGATTTCATTCTTTTTGATGGCTGAGTAACATTTCATTGTGTGTACATATGTATATATGTATATGTAAACATGTATACATATGTGTACGTGTGCGTGCGCACGTGTGTGTGTATACATACCGCACCTTCTTTATCTATTCATCAGTTGATGGACATTTGGGCTCTCTCCATAGTTTGGTTATTTGTTGATAATGCTGCCCTAAACATCAGCGTGCATGTACCCCTTCAAATCTGTATTTTGCATCCTTTAGGTAAATACCTGGTAGTGCAATTGCTGGGTCACAAGGCAGTTCCATTTTTAAGTTTTTTAGGAACTTCCATACTGTTTTCCAGAAGGGCTATACCGGTTTGCATTCCCATCAATAGTTTGCATTCCCCTTTCTCTGAATCCTTGCCAACCTCTGTTGTTTCATTGTGTTGTTAATTTTAGCCATTCGGATAGGTATCTCACTGTGGTTTTGATTTGTACTTCCCTGATGATGAGTGATGTTGAGCAGCTTTTCATGTGTCTGATAGCCATCTGGATGTCTTCTTGGGAAAAATATCTGGTCATGTCTTCTGCCCATTTCTTAACTAGATTATTTGTTTTTTTGGGTGTTGAGTTGGATAAATTCTTTAGATTTTGGATACTAATCTTTTAACAGATATGTCATCTGTGGGCACCTGGGTGGCTCAGTTGGTTAAGCAGCTGCCTTCAGCTAAAGTCATGAACCCAGGGTCCTGGGATTGAGCCCCGCACGGGGCATCCTACTCAGTAGAGATCCTGCTTCTACCTCTCCCTCTGCCTGCCATTCTGTGTGTTCTATCTCTCTGTCAAATAAATAAATAAAATCTTTTTCTAAAAAAAAAAAGAGATATAATGGGGCGCCTGGGTGGCTCAGTGGGTTAAGCCTCTGCCTTCGGCTCTGGTCATGATCTCAGGGTCCTGAGATCGAGCCCCACATCCAGCTCTCTGCTCAGCAGGGAGCCTGCTTCCCCCTCTTTCTCTGCCTGCTTCTCTGCCTACTTGTGATCTCTCTGTCAAATAAATAAATAAAAAATCTTTAAAAAAAAAAAAAAAAAGAGAGATGTCTTTTGCAAGTATCTTCTCCCATCCTAAAGGTTGCTTTCTAGTTTTGTTGATTGTTTCCTTCACTGTACAGAAGCTCTTTATCTTGATGAAGTCCCAATAATTCATTTTTCCTTTTGTTTCCCTTGCCTCCAGAGACATGTCTAGTAAGAAGTTGCTACAGCCCAGGTCAAAGAGGTCCATGCCTATGTTCTTCTCTAGGATTCTGATGGCATTCTGTCTCACATTTAGTCTTTCATGAATTTTGAATTTATTTTTGTGTATTGTGCAAGACAGTTTCCTTCTTCTGGACCCAGAAGAAACTATATATTCTTAACCATATCCTTAGCACATATGTCACAGACAGATCACTCCCTGAAAGAAGTTATTTAATTTAGTGACTGCATAATCCTGGCAATTTTGACAATCAGATGATTTTTAAGTACTTCTAGCCCTCTCCAAACACAATATGATAATGTCTAAAATTAATTTGATTTTGATTTGATTTTTAATTTATTTGTAAGAATATTTCAATACCCTGTGAGATAACAGGAAATATTCAGAGTAGCATAAAATTAGGGCAGCAAGTACCTGTCTAATCTGAATTTTAAGGAAACAAAGTGTAGAAAGATAACAATTTTAGAATTCACTTCCCCAATGGTATAAAAATTGCCTTTCTCTGGTGTGTGTGTGTGTGTGTGTATGTGTCTATATATAGACACACACAATAGATAAGTAAACTAAATATGTTTTATTCTTGTTTAATCACACACTTCTTAAAATGAAATCTAAAAGTGGCATGGTTTTACAAGAAATCAAATGCACAGAAATAAAAAATGAAGAAATTATGAAGATTTTTAGGGGGACTTCTTAATAATAGATTATAAATATGGATACCTGCATGATGAAATGCTACTCCCCATGGTACAGTTTTTTGTAATACAGAGTCCAGTCCTGAAGGTGAACGTTTTAACTGATCCATCACTTCTAGGAGACCCTTTTGTTCCAGTATCACTGGTGGAAGTTCAGATGATCTTACCAATCCTGTCACAGAAAAAAACATCAACACTGTTCATTTCTTGCTGGACCTCTTTAAGTGCTATCTGCCTAAGTCATGACAGAGCTAAATATTAGGACAATGTTTCTAAAACTACTATATATAATAATTAGCAAGCCATCTTTTAAAAATACTTTTGCCTGGCTCTGATTCATAGACATTGTGATGCAACAGGATGCAACCTGAACATAGAAATTTTAAAATTTCCCCAGTTGATTCTAATGTGCACCAAAGTTTAGGAAGCACTGTGTTAGGGTAAGACCAAGCCCACAAGAGGTGATCAAAGGACTCAGCTGAGGAAGGAAAGGATTACAGATACTACCATTCATAGCCTAAAAATCAAAATGCTTGCTCAAAGTTTGTCCCACAAACCAGCAGTGTCAGAAGCACCTAGGAGCCTATTTCTATGTGACAATTTTTCTAGCCTCTTTGCCACCCATGTGATAGTTAGCCACCCATTATCTTCTGTCTTTGTCTCTCTGTAAAATGCTCCTCTAGTAAGACATCAACTTTCTTAGATGCAGGAACTATGTTTTCTTTAAAGAATTTCCCAAACTTGGAAGCCTGAGTGGCTCAGTGGGTTAAGCCTCTACCTTCGGCTCAGGTCATGATCTCAGGGTCCTGGGATCGAGTCCCACATCAGGCTCTCTGCTTAGCAGAGAGCCTGCTTCCCCCTCTCTCTCAGTCTGCCTATCTGCCTACTTGTGATTTCTCTCTGTGTGTGTCAAATAAATAAATAAAATCTTTAAAAAAAAAAAAAAAAGAATTTCCCAAACTCTTGGATTTCTGAACTAGTAAGCCTCTGATAAAATTTTAACATATATATTCTTTAAAATATTTTAGGTAAACTTTCCTTAAAAATTTTTTTAAGGACCCACAGGGGTTGTTAATGTTATATTATACTAAGCACAATTTAAAATTTTTAAAAACTACCATTGATCAATACCTTTATTTCAATATAAAAGTCATTTTAACATTAAAAAAAATTAGTAGGGTAATTTCAGAATTTAAACTTCAGCTTTACAAAAAAACGCAGTCGTATCCTTATTTTTCTGGTGAAAATCTCATTATAGCCCAGACTCCAGTCCAAGCACTAGGATTTCGGAAACCTTGCTGTAAATCAAAGTAACAGAATCTCAAGCAAAGAAGATAATAATAATGTTTCTGATTATCAAAGGAATTTAAGTAATTATGGTACAACATAAGGAATATAAATGGCACAGTACAGAAAACATCAATTAGGAGGGAAATAAAAGAGGTATTATAATGTTGGGCTGGAGCCTATCAAATAAAACTTCAAGCAAAGCTTACTTATTGGAGCTAAGCTTGAGGTATCCATCACCTATCCCCAGGATTCCAATGAAATCATAAAATATCCTAATATTCTGTGACCAGAACTGGTTGGTTTCTGTCTTCCCTAAACTCATCTGTGTAGGGACCCCAAAGGACCACAGGCTAGCAAAAGTAGTGAGGGAACAGTGTTCATCCTAGAATCAGTAAAATATATACTAATGGTTATAGACATACATTAATCACTACTCAGCAACAGAAAACAAATAGATAAACATAACAATCTGGAAAATCTTAAAAATACCATGCTGAAAGAAGCCAAACATACAACACACATACATCATATATGATTCTATTTATATGAAATTCTTAGGAAT
The DNA here is from genome assembly GCF_022355385.1 of Mustela nigripes. Classification (NCBI taxonomy): domain Eukaryota; kingdom Metazoa; phylum Chordata; class Mammalia; order Carnivora; family Mustelidae; genus Mustela; species Mustela nigripes. The sequence continues at coordinate 97,149,215 of NC_081558.1, forward strand.
GGCACAACTAATCTAGAGTAACAAAAAGCAGGTCACTTGCCTGGGGCTCAGAATAGAGAGGAGATTGATAGCTAAAGAGCAAAGATTACATTTTAAATGGGTGATAGGAATGTTCTGTGGGTTCATTACTGGTGGGGGTTAAACAAGTGTATACATTTGTTAAAATTCATTAAATTATAAACTTCAAATGGGTACATTTTATTATATATAAATTATACCTCAATAAAGGTGATTTTATTTATTTAAGATTTTATTTTATTTTATTTTGAAAGAGAGAGCATGTGTGAGAGAGCAAAAGCAGAAGCAGCAGCAGAGGAAGAGAGAGAAGCAGGCTCACCACTGAGCAGCGAGCCCCAAGCAGGACTTGATCCCAGGACCCTGGGACCATGACCTGAGCCAAAGGCAGACACTTAACAGACTGAGCCACCCAGGCACCCCAATAAAGCTGATTTTAAAATATATGTGTTTATATGTATATACACATATGCATATGTATGTGATTCTTTTTTAGGCTTTGGAAATATAAAAAAAGATATGTCTGATTTCTCCAGAAAAATGTGTGTATATGATGTTCCAGATATAATTTAGGGTTTCAAAGATCAATACTTCAAAGCTCATGGATCCTAGATGAAGAATCTTAGTATGTGCCTGTATAAATCCAGTATTTTAAAAATCTTAAGGTTAGCCTGAGTGTGTGTATATGTTGTCTATCATGAGGATAAGGAGAGGATTAGTCACAAAAGCATTGTTTTGTAAAGGAGTGTCCAGTGGGCAGGTGGTACAGTGATCAAAAAGAGCCATGCTTTATTTATATACTGATTACATTACTTTCAAGGAAGTGTACTGAGTATAGAAGCTTCCATTTCCATCAGTAACTTACCCTTAGCTTGATGGTGGAGATTATAAAACTCACGGGCAATGCTATCTGCCAACTTCTCACACCATTTCTTTGATGGACAGAAAAGCAATACTGAATGGTTATCACAAATGGTCTCATAACATAAACTAACAACATGGTCCTCATCTCCCTAAGGAAGAAAGAGAAATAAGTCACTCTAATGGTCCTTTCAAAACATTTTCATATCAGTTTAAAGTCACTCACTCATTTTGCTTCAATATTTCTTCTACTGGGGGCACCTGGGTAGCTCAGTGGGTTAAGCCTCTGCCTTCAGCTCAGGTCATGATCTCAGGGTCCTGGGATCAAGCCCTGTATCAGGCTTTCTGCTCAGCAGGGAGCCTGCTTCCCCCTCTCTTCTGCCTGCCTCTCTGCCTACTTGTGATCTCTCTCTCTGTCAAACAAATAAATAAAATCTTTATTAAAAAAAAAAAGATTTCTTCTATTGAAAGGCATAACAAAAACCAATTACAAAGTCAATAACAAAGAAAAAAACAAGAAGAGAAAAAAAGAAATACACTTCCTTATAATGCAAGGTGAAAGGAAATATGTTGATTAATTCATCTAGTATTTATTGACTTCGAACACTCAGCCAATGAGGATATCATGGTAAGCAAAAGAAAGTCAAGGTCCTGTCTTTAAGGTGATTAGGGTTCGTTGGCGAAAGGTATTAAAGTACCAAACAAATAAATGTAAAATACAATTACTAGATGTACTATAAAAGCATTTTAGGATGTTATGAAGCCTCATATTTGACATACATTTGACAAAAAAAATCAAAGAGTTTTCTCTGGAAAAATTATCTAGCTGATATATGAAGGAGGGGAGGTGTTATTTCAATGAAGGATAACTGGTGGACAGTGGAAAAATTTCAGGCAGAATAAAGCATATGTAAATCCCATGTGGTAGCCAGCCCATTGAGTTCTCAGAACTGGAAGGGGTGTTTAACTGAATTAATTAATTCGTCCATCCATTCACTCAATGAACAAACATTTACTATATACCAGATATTGTCCTAGGCACTGGGGATAAAGGATAAAGTAGAAAAAAAGCTCTGCCCTCAAAGTGTTACTATGCCAGTAGGAAGGGATAGATAATAACAAAAACAAGATAAGTAAAACACAGAATTTTGAAAAGTGATAAAAAGAAAAAGAAAATGGAAAATAGGGACCAGGAAGGGGAGGACGCTGTAATTTAGATAAGGTGGCCAGGGAAGGTCTAAGAAAGTGACTTTGAGTAAATGTCCAAAGGTAAAAGAGGAAACCGAAAGCATTCCAGAAAGAAAGAACCTCAGGTGAAAGATTCTTGGCATATTTTAGAACAGCAAAGAGGCTGTAGAGGGAATAAGAAAGTAGTAGGTAAGGTCAAAGCACTAAGTGGGTGGAAACAGATCATGTAATGTCTTATCAGACTACCAAAAAGAGGCTGGCTTTCATTCTAAAGGAAACAAGGAACCACTTCAAATGTAGGAACATAATGGTAATGTGATCTGATGTTCATGTTAAATAGATCATTAGCTCCCGATTTAAGTATAGACTAAAAGGGAAAAGGTAGGAAGCAGAGAGCTCAATTAGCAGACTATTTCAATAATCCAGGTAAGAGTTTAAAGTGATTCAAACAGGGTGAAGGCATAGACATAGCAACAGAAAAAGATTAACAGGAGAGTAAATGAATGCGCTTACATATTTGCTGAGGTAACTAAGGCACAGGAGTGCCTTAAATTTGGGGTACAGAGCAAACCAACTGAATAAGATTCCATGCCAGACATATAGAGGCTACAAATGCCTATCTAGGACAGGACTGAAACACATGAACTTATTCCTATTTCCAACTCCAGCTGTTTCCGTATTCAGAGACACAGCTCTACACAGAAAGATGTCCCACTCCACAAATGATGAGTCAGTTTTTTAACCTCAGGATTGAAGAATCAGACTTAAAAAAAATACTGTGAACTAAAATTTCTTAAGTGTTTATGGGTGTGTGAGGGAATTTATAATTTATTAAGCACTTCCTAGATGCCAATTTTTTAACACCATCCTTCACTCCTAATATAAGTATTACACCCCAATGTACAGATAAGATAGTATATTCAGAGAGGTTTTGTGATTCAACTAGTATCCACAATATCAAGTATCTCTATTATGTATCAGAGGTAGGTCTGACTCCAAAAATGTTTTTTCTCTTTCACTATATATTATACCTACTACTTAACAAAACTTAATTTTCCACATTAGTGCTTAGTGTAAACTAAGCCATAAGAAAATCTCCCAGTTAAAAAGAACAATCTACAAAATTAAGTATTTTTTATTATTTATATTATCTTCTATTATACTTAATGGAAAAGATAATCATATAAATTGAAGGCACAACTGGGCATCTGTGTGGCTCTGTTGGTTAAGCATCTGCCTTCTGCTCAGGTCATGATCCCAGGGTCTTGGGTTCAACCCCCATTTCCAGCTCCCTACTCAGTGGGCAACCTTCTTCTCCCTCTGTCTCTGCCTGCCTCTCCCCCTGCTTATGCTCTCTTTCTTTCTCTTTCTCTCTGTTAAATAAATAAATAAAACCTTTAAAAATAAATAAATAAATTGAAGGCACAACTGAATTTCTTCTCTCACCATCACTACCAATTATTTAAGATGAAACCATTAGCTTGGCATTAATAATCCTTCTAATGGGTATGTAAAGCATATTCAACTGCATTGCAACCCCTAATTTATATAACTCAAAAAAATGTTAACTCCTAGAAAATGCAATCAAATACAAAGTACCAGGAATAGTGATGTAAAAATACTGACTTACCTTTACTTGTAGATTGGGCTGAAATTCCCTCACAAGCTTCATTGAAGAGTCATATATAGAATTTCCAATTTTTATTGACTCTAACAGTGGTACAGGACGAAAGTTGGTGTGGTAGAGTTCAGCATTCAACCAGGAAGCTACAATCTCCAAATTAGGAAGAGTAGCACTCATGCCAACAATCTGCACAACATTAGACAGAGGACTGGCTAAATTTGCCTGGCTGTCAAATACAAATGAAAATGATGTTCAAAGATACATAGTATTAGTTTCAAATAGTGCTGCTAACATATTCTTGGTCATGTCCTTGGGTACATACACCCATACATTTTTAAGATATATACCTAGAAGTAAAATTACTGGGTTATAGATCATCTTCAGTTTTATTGATGTTGAACTGTTTTCCAAAGAGACTATACTAAAGTATCTCCATGATCCATATGTGTTTCATTGTTCCACATCTTGTCACCACTTAGTATTGTCCATCTTTTTAATGTTAGCTATTTTGGAGAGTGTGTCATAATATCTCTTTGAAGAAGTAGTTTATATTGCCTTGATTACTAATGAGATTAAGTATCATTTCATGATTATGGACCATCTGGATACCATCTTATAAATGCCTATTGAGGGTAGGAAAAGAATAAATGAAACAAGATGGGATCGGGAGGGAGACAAACGATAAGAGACGCTTAATCTCACAAAATAAACTGAGGGTTGGAGGGGAAGGAGGGAGGGAGAGGGGGGTGGGTTTATAGACATTGGGGAGAATATGTGCTACGGTGAGTGCTGTAAAGTTTGTAAACCTGGCGATTCACAGACCTATACCCCTGGGGCTAATAATATATGTTAATTTTAAAAAATGCCCTTTGAAGGTGTTTGCCCATTGATATATTGGGTTTTCTCTTCTTGATTTGTTGAATTACTTGAATGTTCGGGATAATGACTTCCCGCTTTCATTAATTTTGGCTCTTGTCTTTATTATTTCTTTCCTTCTACTTTCTGTGGCATTATTTTACTACTCTAAGTTCTTGAGATGAATAATACATTAATTTTTCAGTCTTCTTCAGTAATACATGCATTTTATACATCAGCTCCCCCTTTAAACTTCAGCTGCATTTCACAAGTTTTGTTAGAAGATGTACTTTCAACTCAAACTATCTTCCAATTTCTACTGTGATTATTTTTTTACCCCAAATGGGTAAAAATGTATGTCCCAATTTCCAGGGGACATGTTCTAGTTATGCCTCTCCTACACTTATTTTTTAGTGTAATTCCATTTGTCAGAGAATATATTTTAAAATACTTAAATCCTTTAAAATGTATTGTTTTATGGCTCAGGATATAGTGAAGTTTTACCATGCACACTGAAAAGAACATACATTCTGCTTTTATTTGGAAATTCTTCTACATACATCCATTTGGTCAAATTTGTTACTTGCATTAGTCTTATATTCTATATCCCTACTGATCTGGTATATAAACAATTATCTCCATGTCTTCTCATATACTGAAAAAGAGGTATTAAATCTCCCTAAACTGAAATATAAGAGCTCCTAGATTGAAAGAGATCTATTGTGCACCCAACACAATGAACAAAAATGAAACACCAAGACACATCGGTGTGAAATTTCACAACACTGAGGAAGAAAAGGAGCCCCTAAAATCTCCCAGAGTGAATTAAAAATTTTTATACAAAGGATAAAGGATAAGCATCATAAAATCTTGACTTCTATACCTGGGCAATCTACGAAATAACCATAAGGCATTTTCAGATATGCAAACTTTCAAAAAAAAAATCATGAATAGACTGTGCACTAAAATAAAGTAGAATTCCTGGAAGATGTCCCCATCAAAATGAGGAAGTAAATCAAGAAAAAAAAATGTTATCCAAAAAAGGGGGACACTGACCCAAGTGTAAAGCAATAGGAATGAATGATAAAGAAAGATCCTAAAATAAGTACTATGCAGCACATATATAGTTTACCCACCTATCCAGATTGGATAACTCAGAAGTCTTTTGGAGAAACTTCAAGAAGATGAATTTGGTAGAATAGAAAATGTGTTGAAATATATTGGATGGAGATTTACGTAAATGGGAAAGAGGCTGGGGATCAATCAGTGAAAAGGACATAGCAAACCAAGCCATCAAACAAAAAAGATATTAATTTCAGATATTAATTTTCTTAAAAGTTATTTTGAAGATAAAAGTAATCATAATATACCACATGCTTCAGTTGGCAAAGGCATTTATATAGCCATAACAGTCTAACATTAAATATTGATCTGATAAAAATTATGATATAACAGTATTTGGAGAATGGGAAGATTATGAAAGGACAAAAAGAGACTGTGGGGTCAAATGGGAGGAGATTGGGTTGGGTGAGTAAAGATTTTAAAGAAGAGCTAGGTCTTCATCTTTCATAATAAGTAGTACATAATGTGTAAAACTAAAACCACAGTGGCTACATTTAGAAATAGCATTGTAAATAATTTTTTTAAAAGCTGTTAGAGTTGAAAGTAGCTGTCTCTGGGAGGGAGGGGATAAAGAAATGCTATTTTTCAAAATTAGTCTTGATTGCTTAAATAGAATGATGTATAACTGGCAAATACAAAAACTGGATTTTTTAAAATTTTATCATAAAAATGAACAACCCGAAATTTTAAAATGTTATAAAAATCATCAAAAATCACTCTCAATCTTAAGTACTTCTTTTGGAACAAAAATGAACTGCTGTACCTGAGTTTGTTCTAAATAGGTATTATTGCCCTTCTTTAATTTACTTAATTCATACTTACTATGCACTTTTGCAAACAATTCCTTAGCACTGCTTAGAATCTCAGGAACTCCGTTATTTCAGGTACTCACCAAGATGCTGACTTGTGAGTAATATAGCAAATCTTAGTGAGTAAAAGTTCCAGCAGATACCCTCGGTGAGAGTCTCCCAGCATATGCAATTCATCCACAACCACCATTCCTAAAGAGATTGTCCAGATACTAAGTTTCACAAAATTTAACAATTTCGATAAAAATTTTAAAAGACTCAGCATCTTATATAGTAAGTAGCTGTCATTACTACAATATATTGCAGGTAATACAAATTTCTAACCATAAAACAAAAATCAAATTTCACATAATGGACAATCCTTTCTCAAGACATTTCAGACATCTTAAGTGGTCCAACTATACTGTATTCAGGGTCTAAAAATCAAGGATTAGCTAACTCAGAGGAAACTGCCTCTCATTACTCAGATACTTCTATATTGGCAACTTTGTATAAATATTTGTACAATGAGATATCAAATACACCTACCTATTCAGTATATTGACTTTTCTATGGGGTAAAACAACCAGGGCAACCAACCATACTGATGTTAGAAAGCTGCTTAGAATAACAAAATCAGATCAAGAAGAAAGAAATTATTTTAAGGATGTTTTTGTTTGATGATAATAGGCTCGTGAATCACCCCACTACAAAACATAAATATGTTTGTATACCAGAATCCTCTTCTCCACTACTTGGAGAATCAAACCAGTCTATGCACTTGGAATAATGCTCAAGAAGTACTGAAAATTTAGTACCAACCAATGCCTTCTTTAAACACAGCCATAAGATTATGGTTTTCACAGGCACCGGTATCCCTCTGCCCCCAACTAACCCTCCCCACCTAAATTAAGATCTTTCAAACCCATTTCCTAATGGCATATGATACTCCTTTTCCTCATCAGTAAGCTATCTGAAAAGTTATTTCAGAGTTTATTCACTCAGTCAGTCATTCAAAAACAATCTGTGCCAGGCACTGTGTTAGGTATACTGGATATCACATTTTATAAGATTCTATTGCAATCTTTCAGATATTTAAAATCCAATGGGGTCACAAGTGTTAAGACAATTCTGATACAAACTGATGAATTTGATTTCTCTCTCTAAGCTTCATAGAGCAGAGCCATGTCTTATTAAGTTTTGATTTCATTCCGCACTCCCACTCTACCCAGTTTTACCATTTAAGTTCATCAGGATCTCAATGAGTAGCTAACTGATCATTCTTGCTGCTTTTGCTGATGCTACAACTATTCTATTCCTGTTGCTACCTCTACGTAGACTTTCCTAAGTGGCTTTAAAAAAAGGGGGGGGGGGGGGGCCTGGATGGCTCAGTGTGTTAAAGCCTCTGCCTTCAGCTCAGGTCATAATCCCAGGGTCCTAGGATCGAGCCCTACATTGGGGCTCTCTGCTCAGCAGGGAGCCTGCTTCCTCCTTCTCTCTCTCTGCCTGCCTCTCAGCCTACTAGTGATCTTGCCTGTCAAATAAATAAAATCTTTAAAAAAAAAGAAAAAAAAAGGCATTAAGGTAGAAAGCCTTCACAGAGTTCCAAAGGAACAAATGTCAGTTTCTATAGCTTCATACCACTTCTGGCCTAAATGGTAACCTCCAAGTAAAGACCAAATCTAGCTATCTTGCACCAGAATATGATAATGAATAGAAACTAACTGCAGATATGGCAGAACCAGCTCCAGCATGCTTCCTTCTATTCCCAGTAAAGTTTAGAGAGAAAAGAAGCAATGAGAAATGACTTGAGGGCTCAAGGATATTCCTCTGTGTTTTGTAAAGTGCAAACATACAGGGAAATAGTCAATAACAGCAAGCAGGACATAAAACTTTTTTTTTTTTTTAACACAGAGTTCCTAACATTACAGATACCAATTCTCAATAAGAAAAAAATGGGACCTATAGAAATCATAACAGCCATTCCATTCCTTCAAAAAATAGCAGCAGAAAATATTTGCTTATTTCCTACTTTTCTTACCTAAAAGATCCATCTTATTTTCCTCTATGAGGCGATTGATCAGACCATTGGCTCTCTCAATTGTGCAGACAGCAATATCCAAGGAAGAGAAAGGCCGTGTCGGAGAGGCACTGCCCATATAACCATCCACATTTATGCCTACTTCCTGAAACAGACTCTGAATTGAGCAAAAAGGAATAATACAAGTAAAAATACTTGAAATTCATGAATTATAGATTGGTTCTATCCCAGAATACAGACATAAGTATCGAAAGATATTTACTAGATTACTGTTGATTGTTCCTGGCCAGGACACACTGGTTTTTGTTTTGTTTTGTTTTTGTTTTTAGAATCACATGAGAAAAACATGATGTTTAGAACTGACAAAACACAGAACAGAGATTTTCTGTTAAGACAGAGTCAAATAGAAATATGCCATTTTAACGATTAGATTTATAAAGCACTTCCAAGAGTTATAGAAATTAAAACTAGAAAAAAAAATTAAAGCACTCAATTTTTAATCTAATAAACACGTAAGAAACTAGCTCTGTTTTTAAACACAAATGTAACACTTTAATGAACAAATTTATACTTCATGAAAAAATTATTCTTATTATCCCACAATCTTTTATACAATAGAAGTTTTCAAAAGTCAAATGCAGTGGGACCTTGATGTTAAATTTTTTTTTTTTTTTTTTTGTAGTTTTACTTGTAACTAACATACCTTCTCAATAAAAAGGATCCTTTCATCATTTTGCTACTTTGGTCTAAGTTGAGAGGATGTTACCATGTAGGACCAGCTTTGTTGGCTATTTGGCCTCTGAAATAACTGTTAAAAAGATTTATAGAACCATAGAACTTTAGAGCTGTTCATTCAGTAAAATGTTTCTGAGCGTTATTGAGTTAACCCATAATATTAGGGTTAAAGTCCTTTTTACCAATGAAAATACTAAAGTCCAGGAGATTATGTGCCTGGCCTGAAGACATAGTTAGTGGCAAAACTGGGACTAGAACCCAGCTTTTTTGGACTACCAGTTTAATAGTCTTGCCATTCCAACACATTTTTTCACTGCAGAAATCACAACAGTAAATGTATTTTATTTAATGTAACACTGTAGTTGTAAAAGCGCCTTAAAAACCAGGGAGTATCATACTAATGAAAAATGTTATTATTCATTTTTGCAGAAGAACAAACCACAGGCCTGAAGTTTTACCTAAGCACCAATGGATCTGGATCTTCTTCCCCCAACTACTCCCAAATGGCCCTCAAGATAGGATATGCATCCTTAAACACTCTTTCCTTTCCATGCTTCATTCTAATCCTGCTATTCAGTCAAAATGCTGTTTTTTAATTTATATGTTTATATACTAATTGAAATATTCTGTTTACTTCCTAAGGAAAAGTTTATAAATTTTAACACAACTTTCAGTTACTCTTTTGATTTAATGACCCTTTCTCCTTTTATATAAATAATTAAAAAGTTTATCTTCATCAATGGCCAACTTTTAAAGCTACTTTGGGATGCAACAAAAGAAACTTTTATTAACACAGCTGCCAGTAATAGATCTTATTACAATAATGTTCTTAATATAAGAACATTACCTGAAGATAGTATTTCTTCTCTTTAGCCACAGAGACAAAGGGCAAAATAAACAAAGCTTTCTTCCGCATTTCCAAAACTCGCTTCAACATAAGTAATTCAGCAACAAGAGTCTTCCCAGCACTAGTAGGAGCTAAAACATGTTATTCCACAGGTTATTACAAAAAGAATATTTGACATATTGAATTAATAAGTGTTTTAAACCAAATTCAGTAACTACAGAGCCTTAGACTAACCTATCATTAAGGCCCCTACTAGCAACTGAAAACTTTATTCACTTAAATGTCCCTGACTTCAAACCAGTGCTCTAGAGAGCCTCACACTGAAAACAGAGAATTCTTAAACAAATCCTTTTATGAACAATAAGTGATAAATACTGAGTCCCTAGCTTGTATCTAATGATCCTTTCCTTTAAGTACTGAATGATTAAAAGCCCTGCTTTGAGGAAGGAGATAAACAAGTTTAATATATTGTGGTAAAAACCATGATAGAAGTTGAGAGAGAAGAGCTATAATGAAGTTTATGGAAAGGAAATACAACTTGGGAGAAGAGAAGGGAAGAGGAAAGGAATGCCAAGCAAAAGAAACAGCATGTGCAAAGGCTAAGCCTGCTAAGTTCAAAGGATGGTAATTTAGTAAGCCTGAAATAAAACCAGGAAGAGTTAGAGAAGAGATATGAACAAGTCACATGAAAAAGAATTTTATAATCCCACCATGTAAGGAATTTAGAATTTATCCTGAAAGCAATATAGAATGACTAGTGAGTTCTATGAAAAGGTATGTTAAGATCATATTTGTACTTTATAAAGATCACTTTGCGAGCAGGGCAGAACAAAACCTGAGAAAAAATATAAACTAGTTATAAGGCTATTGCATAATCTAGAAGATGAGCATAGTCTACAAGAAAGAGGATAGCGAACTAGGTAGTGTACCTAAAAAGAGAGAGTAGTCAGAATTAAAACATCTGGGTGGCTCAGTCGGTGGGGTATTTGACTCTTGATTTCCACTCAGGGCATGATCTCGGGGCATGAGCCTGAGGCTCTGTCTGGCTCTACACTCAGGGAGGAGTCTTCTTCTCTCCTCCTCTCCCCTTTTTGCCCCTCCCTGCACACTCACACTCTCATGTGTGTGCGTTCTCTCTCTTTCTCTCTCTCTCTTAAATAAATAAATCTTTAAAAAAAGAAAAAGGTATTTGAGATGCACACTGGACACGGTGATCAACTGATATAAGCTGGTGACCAGAAATATGAATGACACTCGAGTTTTGGTTTAAGCAGTTGAAATGGTCAGGCCATTCTACCACTACTACCAGTTATGGTGTACTTTCTATATGCCAACAACTCTTCTAAGCATTCTCTCATGTTTTCTATTAATAAGCTATTAATTATCATAGGCATTAACTGTAACAGTTTTCAAACCCAACCAATCTGACTCTACAGCCTGAATTTATTATCAGTAGTAAGAACTATCTGCCGAAGACATAATGAAAACTCTGGATGACTCACAACTTCAAAAAAAACTGACACAAAGAAAGCACATCTTATCAAATGATAAGGTCTAAAGTCAGTGAGTAAAAATGTTAAAAAATATGAATGTCATGGGAGAAGGGGGTGGGATTATGGACATTGGGGAGGGTATGTGATTTGGTGAGTGCTGTGAAGTGTGTAAACCTGGTGATTCACAGACCTGTACCCCTGGAGATAAAAATATATGTTTATAAAAAATAAAAAATTAAAAAAAAAAAATATGAATGTCAGAGTTGCCCCTGAAAGCCTATGTAAGTCTTCTACTTGGTAAATTACATATGGTTTTGTGGTATACATCCCCGTACAAGATGGTCAATTTATAAATACGTAATGTATAATGCTCACACACTGTAAAGCAACTGAGATCAACCAGGGGAAGAACAGATGTACACTTCCCTTGCACTTTCATCCTGGAACATGTTTGTTGAGAGGAAAACCAAGCAGAATAGTTCTCTTTAAACTGTCTGCTTTTTTGCTCCCACTCACCATAATGGAATTGGCATAACTTAAATATGTATATGATGAGACTCCACTTTTCATATTTTAAGGCTTTCTCTGGTTATAAATCACAGTTTCATTCACTTTTTAACTACCCCATAACTACTATCTTTTAAGCTACTTCATAACTACCTCAAGGGTATCCTTCATATTCATGTCATAAAGTAGTACAGAAATTAATGTGCACAAATTTGAGTACCTGAATAGACTAAATTCTTTCCTTCCAGGACTTGTCCCAGCAAAAGGCACTCTGCCTGCCATTCAAACATCTTTTTTACACCCAAACTGTGATATTTCTCCAGAACCGCTACAGGAAGTCCCCAGTTTGCCAACAGCAACTTGTCTATTTGATCGTCAGGAATTGTCTGCTTGCATTCCCCTTTCAGGAAAAAAAAAAAAAAAATTAGTAGTTGAACCAAATCCTAACATATGACTTCAGTAGTCTTCCACTGTGTTTTGGAGTTCTTGTGTTGCACTGAGGCTATATAAAGCATATGCAGACATAAAGCACTTCCAGTACCAGGCTCTGCATGGCGTACTGGGCACTATGAGGCGTGAGCCTCCGATAGGTGATTAGATTTGGCCAACTAGAAAGTTGTTTCTGCAAAGGTCGAAAGATTCACAAACCGGTTGAATATTACTACCAGGCTGTCGCCCAATCCGCACGTCCATGTCCTAACAGAAAGTGACCCGCCACGCTAGGCCAGAGTCACAGACGGAGAAGGGGAGTAGAAGTTCAGTGGGCTGTGCAAACACACAAACTCTGTGCTGAAACTACACCTCCCCACACTGGGCCGCCCACCTCGCCCGCGGACCCCCGAGTGCCTGGGAGTACCTGCAGCTGCGGCCGGCGGGCGGCCGCGGTCCTTCAAGCAGCGTCCCAGGCCCGGGGGAGGACTCAACACGGGCCCCGAGTGAAGCAGGAGGCTGTCACTGCCGTCACCGCCACTTCCCGAGAAGGAGTCCGAGCTTGATGCTGAACGCCGCCGTTTCCCACTCCAGCGCGGAAGATTCATCGCGAATTCTTCTCGGCGATTCAGGGGAAGCCACGGTGCCGGCGTCCTCCCGCTCCGGAGAAACCGTGCCTGGTGACAGGTGCAGCCACCATGTTCCCGCCTCGGCTTTCAAACTCTGGCCTCCCAGCCCGCCCCGGAACCATAGAGTTTTCGGTGGTGAGAGTAACCCGAGAATCATAGAATCGTGGAGAAAGAGCGGCTCCACTGGTGTCTTCGACCTCCAACCTTCCACCACATTAGGAGGTTAGCGTTAGAGAAAACGAGCCGCACCTAGATAAAGGGTTGAGGACGGAGGGAACGACTCTGTATGCATAACCTGCATTTATAATCAGCCTGGCCTAAGCCTTTCTTTTTGTCCATTTCTTGCGTGAATAGCAAGATTTGCTAACTTCATGGGTTGCCCGTAATTGGTAGCTCAGGGAAGTAACTCTTCTTAACAAATTGGTATTAAAAATTTATTATAGGTTATGCATGCAAGTACATATAGTACAAGTCTGGGAAATAGCATTTGAGAGTCAGTTCTGTGAAAACCTGATCTTATTTTAAAAATGTGCTGAATGGCAATATTCTAAAATTCCACAAGATGGAGACGTTACTCCATGAAGGAAACATTTTTCTTCTCTCTTTTTTTTTTTAATTTATTTTTTATTTATTTTCAGCATAACAGTATTCATTATTTTTGCACCACACCCAGTGCTCCATGCATTCCGTGCCCTCTATAATACCCACCACCTGGTACCCCGACCTTCCACCCCCACCCCCCCCCCCCCCCCCCCCCCCCCCCCACCCCCCCGCCCCTTCAAAGCCCTCAGATTGTTTTTCAGAGTCCATAGTCTCTCATGGTTCACCTCGTTCTCTTTTATGTTAGTGCCCTGCGTTCGTTCACTCAAACATTTATTGAGCACCTTCTGTGTACCAGCCATCTGGGTAAATGGCAGGAATATGGCATGAAATGGTTTCTGCTCTCAAAGAGAAAAAGAGTAGAGAAGGAGACAGACATTAAATTAATTAATAATTTTAAATTGTACTAACGTTCAGGCAAAAATGAACAGTGCTATCAAAGAAGCAGAAGGACTCCTAATTTACATTGTAGTCATGGAAGAACTTCCTGAGATGCTGTATAGCATAGAGGCCAAGAGTGAAATTCAGGAGCCAGCAGTCTAAGTTTGAAGACTTAATAGCTGTGGTTTTGGGCAACTTGCTTAACCTCTTTGGACTTCCTTTTTTGCATGTATATGATAGGGATAATAATTTTTTTTTTTTTTTAACTGGTTATTACGAGTACTAAAAAAGGTCAATGTGTGTAGAGTGCTTAGAAGAGTGCCCTCCACTGGGCGCCTGGGTGGCGTCTTTGGCTTTGGCTCAAGTCATGATCCCAGCGTCCTTGGATAGAGCTTTGCATCAAGCCCCTCATGGGGCTCTCTGCTCAGCAGGGAGCCTGTTTACCCCTCTCTCTGCCTGCCTCTCTGCCTACTTGTGATCTCTGTGTCAAATAAATAAATAAATAAAATCCTAAAAAAAAAAAAAGAAAAAAAAATAGTGCCCTCCACATAATAAAAGAAAGTGATATTTAAGCATCCTAATACTGCTTCCATTGTAAATCCAGCGTTTTAAGGGAATATAATAAACAAACAAAAAAACTCTCACAAATCTCACATTATTTTTATTACGTGAACTATGATCAGATGAGGAAAATAATTAGAAAGGAAATGCAAGGAGAAGTTTATGTCATCCCAGTAAAAAACCTAGAGAATATTTCCAAATTTCCAGTTTATTTCAAACATTCAACATGTTTCTAACTTAAAAAAAAAATTTTTTCAGAAAAATTGAGAAAAGAAAGCTACTTTTCAAAAATTTTTAAAAATTTTGTTACACTAACAGGTATTGTAATAATTAATGCTAATACACCAGAAGTATTTCCCATCTTTTGTGTCTGAGCTTGTGTTCCTTGGGATTTTACACGTGGTAATTCTTCAAGGTCTGAGTTAAAAATCTTTCAGAGGGGGTGCCTGGTTGGCACAATTGGTATAATATGTGACTCTTGATCTCCCAGTCATGAGTTTGAGCTCCATTGTGTTTACTTAAAAATAAGGGTTTACTTAAAAAATAAATAAAACAAATAAATAAAATCTTCCAGAAGAAAAATACGTGGATGTATTTCCTCCAGTTACCTGAGAGACATACCAATTTAAACTGAATCTCTGGGTCAAAGTTTTTTAAAAATAGAGATGTAGTAAAATGACACTTGACAGATTTGGACGAGCTTCCGGCCTTACCATCTCAATCTGCAGATCAGTTATTTCTCTGCTTTACTTAGAGTTCTGCCCTTCTTGGGTTTTAGCTTTGTATTTTTTAGATCTTACCTCTCACCTGTTGGGAGTCCCAGACTCCTATCGCCCAGAATACATAATCCATTAAAATCCACACTACACCACCCGGGATCAGCAGACATCACTATGGTAAACTTTGGTTTTAATGCTTCACCTACTCTTTTAGAATGTTTGATTGTTTGATTGACATTTCTGTCCTACAAGGAGTTCTTTGACTTTTACCAGTTTATTTTTTTAAATTTTTACCAGTTTAGTCACGAATGTTTTAAAAAGTATTTGTTACATAACATCCCGAATGTTTAGAAATGTGTGTTGCCCTAGAAGTGGTTTCTGGTTCAGCCTAATATTGCTAAAAACAAGGAAAGGAAACTCAAATAACAGTAGATATACATTCAAATATGTCATCTGATTATTTTATTAAGTTTGCAGAAATAATAGTGATTTTTCTATTGAAAATGCAGAGGTTGTATAGAAAAATAAAATTTATTCAAACTACCTTTGTGAATTGACTAAAACAAAGTCTAGAATCTACCACACTGAAGAAATTCTGAGCTTCTCACATGAATGGAAGCAATTTGTAAAAAAGGAAAGAACCAGAAAATAATACAAGATCAGAAATGGGATGCAAGTGGTGCTAATTGGAGTTAATGTGCTTAGAAAAAAAGGACATGGTAATTAAGAGGATATTCCACTTGAAGTTCGGTGGTTCTAAATTGAACAAGTGCAGTGGCTGCACCTGAGAATTCCCTGGGGAGCTTTAAACCTACTGTCCTACTCCTAGAGATTCTGATGTAATTGGTCTGGGTGTAATATGGGGAGCTGCAGACTTTAATTCAGACGGCTTCCATGAGAAAGTCTCTTTTTTTTTTTTTTTTAAAGATTTTATTTATTTATTTGACAGACAGAGATGACAAGTAGGCAGAGAGGCAGGCAGAGAGAGAGAGAGAGAGGAGGAAGCAGGCTCTCCGCGGAGCAGACAGCCCGATGCGGGGCTCGATCCCAGGACCCTGGGGTCATGACCTGAGCCGAAGGCAGAGGCTTTAACCCACTGAGCCACCCAGGTGCCCCGAGAAAGTCTTAATACAAGGCTTAAATCGACAGGAATCTCTGAAAAAGACCTATTTCTCCACAGTGTCCTAAAGAACTAGTAGAAATAGCTTGCTTACAGACCAGGATAGAAGCAAAATTGAAATAACCTGTAAGGTCCAGGTTAAAACATCAGAAAGCCATCTTAAAGGTGATTAAACTGTGAATTCCTGAAAGAGACTAAATTACTAGAATATGTAAATACAAAACCTATAACTTCCAAATTTATATATAGACTGTTCTCCCACTTTTCACATGGCAATACCGTTGATTGCTTGTGTAGTAAATACCAATCAGACACTGTGAGGAAGGGAGATAAGCAGTAAAACTGGGAATCCTAAGGGTATGATTTTTGGAGAAAATCAAGGGCATCTTTTCTGCTTTGGTGTAGGGTAGAGGATACAGCCTAGTGAGGTTGAATTTGTGTTCCTGTCTTCTTTTTGCATTTCCCCATTGCCTCTTTCCCTAATTCTCTCTCCTCATTTTCATTTCATTTGCTTTTCTAGTCTTCCCTTTCTGCTTACATTTAATCACTATGAAAATAGCTCCTATGCATAATACATAATGTAAAATTTTATTTTTAATAAACTCATAATCCTCCATGGAAAGACTTCTTTTATGATAAAGGGGATATTACACTTACCTGTAGTTCTCAGGTTAATAAAATGGCCATTAAAGTGACTCATAGGTGTCCTTAAGTGTAATTTTTATTATATATTATACAATCTTTTCAGCATGAATTTCTAATTTCAGGATTCCATCTCATTCTTTTCTAAGGTAAGACCAATTTACACAGATCACATCTACACTGCACATTTTGATGGTGTGCACAGCCTTGGTTATGTCAATGGCAATCCTAAAGGACAAGGACACATAGATATTCCTCCCTTGTATCACCTCACCGACAAAGGCAAAGCAAGAGTGTTTCTTTGGTTCAACAATGTCATGAGTATCTCATCATCTCCCAGACTCCAAACATGATGAAAAATCTCTGGAGGATATGACTTGGTTTGAACCATTTTCGAAAACAAGAGACACATTGTTGAAGTGTAGGTGTTTTAGTCAGTTCAGGCTGCTATAACCAAATACAAAGATAACAGAGAGGTTTTCTCACAGTTCTGGATACTGAAAGTCCAGGGCCAGAATGCCAGCATGTTTGGCTTCTGATTATAGACCTCTTCTGGGCTGCAGAGTGCTAATTTCTAGTTGTATCCTCACATAGCAGAAAGAGAAAGAGAGACCTTAAGCACTCTGGGGCTGCTTTCATAAGGGCATTAACCCCATTCATGAGCTGTCTATGATCTAATTTCCTCCAAAAAATTTTTTTAAAAGCCCCCACCTCCAAATACAGTCACATTGAAGTTTAGGATTTCAACATATGGGTTTGTATGGAACACATTCAGTCCATAAGAGAAGGTAACATGTCCCCTATTCAATATGAAAATTACATGGCTCAGCCCAACACAGCAGGCCAGGCAGCTAATCTAGAGGCAGACGGGTTTGAACTTCAGAGCCACCATTTTCTAGCACTTTGAACTTAGACAAAACTAACTTTTTACAACCTCAGTTTTCCTTTTCTAAAGTTGAATTCATAAAGATGCCTCTATCACAGCTTGTGGCAAGAATTATATATGTAGTGCTTAGTATCACACTTGGTATTTAAAAAGCATCCAATAATTGATAGATATGATTAATCTTCCTCTGACGTATATTTAACATAGAAAACCCTAGAATCAATGGGAAGTCTAGCGGTTTGAGACAAAAACAAGTTGTAATATTCAGATTTACTATTATTTTTGATGAGCAAGTTTTCTCGAATCTTGGATAGTTGAATGCTATTCCCTCTCCTTAAAGGACTTTTATCATTTCTTCACTTGAAGAGTTTCTACGTACTCTTCAGGCGGCTTAAATGACACTTCCTCAAAAAGAAGCCTTTTCTGACTCTAATAAGACCATGAATTTTGTTTTTCCTGAGATTTTGACAGAGAGATGGAGAGACAGCACAAGCAAGGGGAGCAGCAGGCTCTCCCAGGACCCTGGAATCATGACCTGAGCCGAAGGCAGATGCTTAACCAACTGAGCCACCCAGTTGTCTCCAGGATCCTGAATTTTCTTATTACTCCACTTACTTGAGCATGCTTGAGCATGACTCTGTAATTACCTGTCGTCCACACTAGATGTAAGTTCCGTAGAGTCAGAGATCATTTCAACTACTATTGATTCTGCATATCCTGCAGGTGACAATTGAAGGCTTCTCAAGCATTCCTTTCCTAAATCTTTACAGCAGGTTTTTGAGAGAGTTAATCATCTTATCTAGTTCTATCAATTGCTGATAGAGAAGTGTTCAAGTCTCCAAATAAAATTGTGGTTTTGTCTATTTTTCTTCTCAGTTCTATCAGTTTTTGCTTCATATATTTGTTGTCTGGTATACACACATTTAAGATGACTAGTTCTTAGGAGATTAACCTTTTTATCTTTATGTAATGTCCTTCTCTGTCCTTGGTGATTTGCTTTGTTCCATAATTTGTCTAATATTAAGATAGGCACTCCAAATTTCTTTTAGTAATGTTTATATTTTATCTTTCATCCTTTTATTTTCAAACTACTTATATAATTACATTTGAAATTACTTTATTGTATTAAATTGTAATATTATACATTCATGTATTATATATAGATATAATCTTTATAACATATAATAATTATAATTAATTACATACTTTATATAATTTCTTAATATATTATTATATTGTATGTTATACATATATCTTATCAAAGTCAACTGATATTGACATTTTGAGTGAATTGTAGAAGCTTTATCTCTTTTATGTTCCTTTACCCTTCTCCATTTATAATATAATAAATATTTTCTCTATATTAACTGAGAACCACACTAAAAAGTATTATAATTTTTGCTTCAAACGTCAAACAAAACTCAACAGGAGAAAGAAATGTATTATGCTTACCTATAAGTTTATCTCTATTCCTTCTGACTTCTTGGTTATCCAAAAGTCCTTTTTTTCACTTCCTTTGGTTTCAAGAACTTCCTTTAGTCCTTCTTTTAGGGTAGGTCTGCTGGTAACAAATTCTCTTTGTCTTCCTACATCTATAAATGCCTTTAATTCCCCTTCAATAATGAGTCATTTCTCTTTGGCTAATTTCAGGATCAAATCTGTCTTTGGTTTTCAGAAGACTGACTATGATATGCGTCTTTGGTTTTCAGAAGACTGACTATGATATGCTTTGCATGAATTTCTTTGGGTTTAATCCATCTGAGTTTTGGTCAGCTTTTTCAACTTATAGGTTTATGGTTTTTTGTAGATTTTTGCCAAATGCTGGAAATTTTCAGTCATTATTTTTTTTTAATACTTTTCAGCCTTCCTGCCAACTCTCTTCTTCTGGGACTTGAATGATAGAAATGTTAGATCTTTACTGTCTGACAGGTCCCTAAGGTTCTGTTCATTTCTTCCCAGGCTATTTTTTTCTTTGTTGTTGAGATTGCATAGTGTTTAATTTCACTGATTCTTCCTTCTGTCTTCTCCATTTTTCTCTTGGGCCTATTCATCGAGTTTTCTTTCTTTTGGTTGTATTTTTGGGGGGGGGTTCTAAATTTTTCATTTAGTTCTTCTTTATATTTATATATATTTCATTCAACTAATATTTTGTTTAGTTCTTTATATTTATTTATATATTTTTTAATCTTCCTATTTCTTTTCTGAAACTATTTTTTTTTTCATTTGTTTCGAGTATATGTAACTGCTTGTTGAAGGATTTGTATGTCAGCTGCCTCAAAATTCCTGTCACATAATTTGACACGTGTCATCTCAGTGTTGGCATTTGTTGATTGCCTCACTTAGTATGAGATCTCCCTGGTTCTTGGTAAGACATGATTTTCACTTAAAACTTGGACATTTTGTTTGTTGTGTTATAAGACTCAGGAGTTTATTTAAATCTTGTATTTTAGAAGGCCTCCTCTGACAATGGGGTGGAAGTGGATGTCCAGGCTTTCCACTCAGCCTCATAGGACACTGGGGGAAAGGGCATGGAAAAGGAAGGGAAGGGACTTATTACAACTGGGTGGGAGTAGACGATTAGGTTCCCCAGTAGGCCTCTGTTAATTCCATCCCGAATGAGGAGTGCTCCATATGTGGCCTCCATTGACATCTGCTGAGAGGGCTTGAAAAAGGATTGCTATTATTGAGAAGTCATGAAAGTCTTCACTCTCTGCTAAGCCTCATCTGATACCACCCAGCAAGGATGGGGAGGAACACCTCATTAACACTGGGTAAGATTAGAACTCCAGGCTCCCCACTTGGTCTCAACTGACACTGTGTGGAAGGAGAGGTGCTTATTACACCCTACAGGGATGGAAGTCCCTGTCCACTCCAACCTTCTGTGATGCCTCCCAGGTGCAAAGAAGCTTGGGAGGGTATACATTTTTTACAATGTGGCAAAAGTGGAAATCTAGGCTCTTCATTCAGCCTTTGATGGCCAGGGTAAAGGTGGGGTTATAGTTTCTTTGTAGAGAGCATATTGTCTAACTGTCTCGCTTGACTGCCCCTTTCCTCATCCTTCAATAGAGAGCAGGCTTTGGGGGAGGGCATTTTTTGGGTCTGTGCCCATTGGATTTTGGAGTTGTTGGCTTTTCTTGTGTCCAATTTTGGATATATAAAGCAGAGCAAAACAAAACCAGAACTCATAATAGTGAATTCTGGGGGGACCCAGGTCCTTAGCTGGTCTGTCTGATCTCCACCTTAAAGAATCTTCTTATGATTGTTTATATGTAATATTCAGAGCTTAGGTTTTAGTTAGAAGAGAGACTAGGGAAAAATACACCTACTTCATCTTCCCGGAAGTAGAAGCCTGACTACACTCTTAATGATCTTTTTACAAATGGACATGTATAGTGTGTATTGTCATTGTCTTACCCAGATCCCTTTAATTAGGTAATTTACCCAATCCCCAGTGTCCTGGATAACTCATAGCTGCCTCTTTCTCCAGGAATTGCCCTGGGGCAAACAGGAGCTGTCCAACTCTGTCCTGTACACCCCCACAGTGCTTCCTGCCAGGGCCAGAGTTGTGCCTATGTTGCACAATTGTGCTCTAAGGCTCCCACCATTAGAATGCAGCTAGTCTGCAGCTGAGACCACACTCAGGATATTTACATTTTCTGATTTGTCCATCTTTCCTTTTATGGTTAACGCTGTTGGAATATTTGCTATCTCCCATCCTTCCTCTCACCTCCCCACAAACTTTAACTGGTTTAATCATCTCTGATTCTTATCTTTTACTCTCTCCATTTTAAAATTTTGTTACTGTGATGTCAAGGTAGGCAGAGCTAATTTCAACTCACTTCAGCTCTGAGCCTTGATGACATCATCAGAAAAGTGGCAGTAGTACACCTGCCTCACATATCAGTGGAGGCTCTGCAAGGACACACACTTACAGACACTGGCACAGTGAAATCTAATGAAAAATCTAATGAGAAGCCATAGACAGTAGCAATTTTTTATCTGCATTTCCAGAGAATAGGTGGGTGGGGGCAAGGATGGGTAAACTAGGTGAAGGGGATTAAGAGTACACTTATCATGAGAAGCACTGATTAATGCAGAGAATTGTTTAATCACTACACTGTATACCTGAAACTAATATAGCACTGTATGTTAATTATACTGGAATTAAAAATAAATAAATAAATAATTTTTGAAGTTATACATCATTTTCTCTTTGTAAATACTACTTACAAGCCAGCCAGGAATTGTCTGCCCTCCTTTGGCCCATGGACCCTCCATCTTACTAGGAGGGGTAACCAGGTCACCCCTCTTGACCTGGTTCAGTTCAGGGCACATCTCACTCCTTTCAACTACACTCTCCATGTCTTTCCCTTACCTTTCTCTGCCACACCTTGGTTCCTCTTGCTATCAGACTCTATATCCTTTTCTTGCTCTCCTGTGGAACAATGCTCAAATCTTAGATGAGACACTCTCACAGACCAAGTATGAAATAGAAAGTGGGAAGAGGGTTGAGGGGGATGTGCAGAGAAATAGTGAAAGTTCCTCTTGTAGAATAAAAGTCCACAGGTGGACTGAGAGACTTAGAGAGAAAGAAAGGGAGTCAGAGAACAAATTATTTTAACCCATTTCTACAAAGTATGATCCTCTAAACAAAGAGTCAAAATATGTAAAACATAAATTGATAGAATCAAAAGGAGAAACAAAAATATCCACCAATATACTGAGAAACTTTATTACAACTCTCTAAAAAACTGATAGATTAAACAAGCAAAACAATCAGGCTATAAAAGTTCTAAGTAATATAATGAACAAGATATAAATGTATACATATATTCTATTTATAATAATAATATGTATATTTTATGTATGTATTATAATATTTATATTTTATTATAAATATATAATATATATCATATTATATATGATATGTAATTTGGAATGCAAATAATAAGAAAACACTTGTTTGTTTTAAGTTTTCATTTACATTCTAGTTAACACATAGTGTAATATTTGTTTGAGGAACAGAATTTAGTGACTCGCCACTGACATATAACACCAGTGCTCATCATAAGTGCCTTCCTTAATGCCCATCATCCATTTAACCCATTCCACACCCACCTCCCTCCATCAACCCTCAGTTTGTTCTCTATAGTTAAAAGTCTGTTTTATGACTTGCCTCTCTCTCTGTTTTTTCTCCTATGTTCATCTGTTTTGTTTCTTAAAATCTACATATCAGTGAAATCATATGGTACTTGTCTTTCTCTGACTTATTTCACTTAGCACAATACACTCTAGTTCCATCCATGTCATTGCAAATGGCAAGATTTTGTTATTTTTTATGGCTGAGTAATATTCGTGTGTGTGTGTGTGTGTGTGTATCACAACTTCTTTTTTTTTAATTTCTTTTAAAAGATTTTATTTATTTATTTGACAGAGAGAAATCACAAGTAGATGGAGAGGCAGGCAGAGAGAGAGAGGGAAGCAAGAGAGCCCAATGTGGGACTCGATCCCAGGACTCTGAGATCATGACCTGAGCCGAAGGCAGCGGCTTAACCCACTGAGCCACCCAGGCGCCCCGTATCACAACTTCTTTATACATTCATTGGTTGATAGGCATTTGGTCTCTTGCATAATTTGGTTATTGTTGATAATGCTGCTATAAACATTGGGTTGCATGTGTTTCTCCAAATCAGTATTTTTGTATCCTTTGGGTAAGTAACTAGAAGTACACTTTGATTTCAAACATGCATGTAACATGTAAATTTATCATAATTGTCTATAAACTAAAGGAAAAAGTAAGCTCAACAAATACCAAGGAAAACTTATCACACTGACCTTGCTCCCTGACTGTAATGCTATAAAATAAGAAGTAAAGGGGAAAAATCTTTTCTTTCTCCTCCCAAAAAACCCCTAATATATTTGGAAAGTAAACCATACTTTTTAAAGTCATTGCTTAAAGAAAAAGCCACAGTGGAAAATACAAGACACTTGTATTTAGAACATTGATCTATGCTGAAAGCAGAATGTGTGGAATGAGGCTAAAGTGATACCCAAGCTAAAGATTTAGCCTTAAATGTATATCATAGAAAAGAAGGAAGGTTCTAAATTTAGATGACCAACCTAAGATTTGGAGAAAGAACAGCAAAATAAGCTCAAAGAAATGAAAAGAAGTCATGGTAGAGGTAAGGAGAAAATGATAAAGAAGAAGAAAGAAGAAAGAAGAAAGAAGAAGAAGAAATGGAAGAAACAAACAACAGAGATCAACCTATCACAAAATAGTTCTTTGAGGGGCACCTGGGTGGCTCGGTGGGTAAAAGCCTCTGCCTTCGGCTCAGGTCATGATCCCAGGGTCCTGGGATCCAGCCTGCATTGGGCTCTCTGCTCAGTGGGGAGCCTGCTTCCCCCACTTGTGATCTCCATCTGTCAAATAAATAAATAAAATATTTTTTAAAAAAACAAAATAGTTCTTTGAAAAGAATGATAAAGTAAACAAGATTTTCAAGTAAAAAAAGAGAATAGAAAAAAAGGGAACAATTTAATTAATTAAAAGGGAGAATACTGGACTTCCACTTCCGGTTCTGACGGACGCTTCGGCCATAACGATGATCGGGGACATCCTGCTGTTTGGGACGCTGCTGATGAACGCAGGGGCAGTGCTCAACTTTAAGCTGAAAAAGAAGGACACGCAGGGCTTTGGGGAGGAGTCGAGGGAGCCCAGCACATGTGACAACATCCGGGAGTTCCTGCTGAGCCTCAGATACTTCCGGATCTTCATCGCCCTGTGGAATGTCTTCATGATGTTCTGCATGATCGTGCTCTTCGGCTCCTGAGCCCCAGACACACACCTTCCTGGGAACCAGGAACCACCTTCCCAGATGCCGAGTCTCCCTTCCTCCGTTCCTGACAACTTCAAGAATGGTTTTGACCGGAAAACCAGCGACCTTCCCAGAAAGCCCAAGTTCGTGGTGGGTGGAAAAAAAAAATGTTCGCCAAGCTGCACACGGCTTCCCAGCCACGTCCTTGTTTTCTTTTCAAAGATATTTTCACTTTGGTTTCTGCGTTGAAATGCTGTCTACTTAAGGAGTTTCAGGAGGGTTTATGGAAGGGGATGTAATAACATTGGATTCCCCACAGATAAAAGAACGTTGTGTAGATTGCTTTTTTAGACTGAATTTCTCATCTAGCAAGCTTTTACTAGAAACTCATTTCTGGATGTTTCTTGGTTTATTTTTTAATAACCCTTCTTTTTTGGTTCAAATTATACAGATTTTTCAAAATAATTTTTTATCCAGGGATCTGAAACAGAAGGGTTGGCTTTTAAGATTGATGCAGCCTCTTTACTGGACTGTGTTTAGGAATAACAGGCAAGTTCATTGTTGCTGGGCTTGTGTCCAAATTCCTTTCCTGTCTCGATGGGCTCTCCTCTGCCACTCAGTGCCTCTGAGGTCATGCCCAGGACTTTAAGGGTAAAGCCTCACTGATTACCGTGGAAGAGAGGTACAGAACAGTTGGCAGAGGCAGATGTGGGTGTTACGAGAAATTTTGCCCTGCCTTGCAGCCCTCTGTTAAAGTAACCCTTGGGGCCATTAAATGTGTAGTTTTTAAGAATGAGTGACTTACATGATGATAATCAGGTCCAGGTCTGAAAGCTTGGAATTTGGGGTGGTCTTTTCAAGTGAGTGATTTCAAGGTTGAAAAGCAGTGAGCCTCATTTGAGGAAATACAGCATTTTGCATAGACTCTCCTTTGGAAGGCAGGTCCTTTTTCGCCAGGATGAAATGCCGGTTGTCAACACCCAGATCCTGTTGGTGTCTGATATGTTGGTTGTGGGTTTTGAATTCCTGATTTGGAGGTAAACCTGGTGGGAGGAGAAACTAAATATGCAGACTTTTCAGAACTAAGTAGCACTGGAAATAAAGCTCATTTCCAAAAAGGAAAAAAAAAAAAAAAAAAAGGAGAATACTTGCAGAGTTTATTAGTAATGAATATTTTTTCTATTTAAAAAGAAGTTACATTTCAGAGAAGTTCTGGAACTTGCTCAAGTACGCATCTTTGAATTCAAACACTGGGCATACATTCTGATCAAAATTCCACCAGTATTTTTTTATTAAATTTGTTTTTTTTTAATAAACCTATAATGTATTTTTATCCCCAGGGGTACAGGCCTGTGAACCACCAGGTTTACATATTTCACAGCACTCATCATAGCACATACCCTCCCCAATGCCCATATCCCCACCACCCTCTCCCGTCCCCCCTCCCCCCAGCAACCCTCAGTCTGTTTTTTGAGATGGAGTCTTTAATGGTTTGTCTGCCTCCCAATCCCACCTTCTTTCATTTTTTTCTTTCCCTACTCCCCAACACCCCCACACACATTGCATCTCCACTTCTTCATATCAGGGAGATCATATGATAGTTGTCTTTCTCTGATTGACTTATTTCACTAAACATAATACCCTCTAGTTCCATCCACGTCATCGCAAATGGCAAGATTTCATTTCTTTTGATGGCTGCATAGTATTCCATTGTGTATATATACCACATCTTCTTTATCCATTCATCAGTGATGGACATCTTTCCATAATTTGGCTATTGCGGACATTGCTGCTATAAACATTCAGGTGCACGTGCCCCTTTGGAGCACCATGTTTTTGTCTTTAGGATATATACCCAGTAGTGCAATCGCTGGGTGATAGGGTAGCTCTATTTTCAGTTTTTTGAAGAACCTCCACACGGTTTTCCAGAGTGGTTGCACCAGCTTGCATTCCCAACAGTGTAGGAAGATTCTCCTCTCTCCACATCCTCACCAGCATCTGTCATTTCTTGACTTGTTAATTTTAGCCATTCTGACTGGTGTGAGGTGGTATCTCATTGTGGTTTTGATTGGTATTTCCCTGATGCCGATTGATGTGGAGCATTTTTTCATGTGTCTGTTGGCCATCTGGGTGTCTTCTTTGCAGAAATGTCTGTTCATTCCACTGGCATTTTTTAAAAAGCCGGAGCAAATAATCCTAAAATTTGTATGGAATCAGAAGAGACCCTGAATTGCTAAGGAAATGTTGAAAAACAAAAATAAAACTGGAGGCATCACGTTGCCTGATTTCAAGCTTTACTACAAAGCTGTGATCACCAAGACAGAATGGTACTGGCATAAAAACAGACACATAGAACAGTGGAAAAGAGTAGAGAGCCCAGATATGGACCCTCAACTCTATGGTCAAATAATCTTCAACAAAACAGGAAAAAATATACAGTGGAAAAAAGACAGTCTCTTCAATAAATGGCACTGGGAAAACTGGACAGCTATATGTAGAAGAATGAAACTCGACCATTCTCTTACACTGTACACAAGGATAAACTTGAAATGGATAAAAGACCTCAATGTGAGATAGGAATCCATCAGAATCCTAGAAGAGAACATAGGCAGTAACCTCTTTGATATCAGCCACAGCAACTTCTTTCAAGATATGTCTCCAAAGGCAAAGGAAACAAAAGCAAAAATGAACTTTTGGGACTTCATCAAGATCAAAAGCTTCTGCACAGCAAAGGAAACAGTCAACAAAACAAAGAGGCAACTCATGGAATGGGAGAAGATATTTGAAAATGACAGCACAGACCAAAGATTGATATCCAGGATCTATAAAGAGCTCCTCAAACTCAACACACACAAAACAGATAATCATATAAAAAAATGGGCAGAAGATATGAACAGACATTTCTAAACAAAGACATACAAATGGCTATCAGACACATGAAAAAATGTTCATCATCATTAGCCATCAGGGAGATTCAAATTAAAACCACATTGAGATATCACCTTACACCAGTTAGAATGACCAAAATTAGCAAGACAGGAAACAACATGTGTTGGAGAGGATGTGGAGAAAGGGGAACCCTCTTACACTGTTGGTGGGAATGCAAGTTGGTGCAGCCACTTTGGAGAACACTGTGGAGATTCCTCAAGACCCTGCAATTGCACTACTGGGTATTTACCCCAAAGATACAGATGTAGTGAAAAGAAGGGCCATCTGTACCCCAATGTTTATAGCAGCAATGGCCATGGTCGCCAAACTGTGGAAAGAACCAAGATGACCTTCAATGGACAAATGGATAAGGAAGATGTGGTCCATATACACTATGGAGTATTTTGCCTCCATCAGAAAGGATGAATACCCAACTTTTGTAGCAACATGGACGGGACTGGAAGAGATTATGCTGAGTGAAATAAGTCAAGCAGAGAGTCAATTACCGTATGGTTTCACTTATTTGTGGAGCATAACAAATAACATGGAGGACATGGGGAGATGGAGAGGAGAAGGGAGTTGAGGGAAATTGGAAGGGGACGTGAACCATGAGAGACTATGGACTCTGAAAAACAACCTGAGGGTCTTGAAGGGGGTGTTGGAGGTTGGGGGAACAAGTTGGTGGGTATTAGGGAGGGCACGGATTGCATGGAGCACTGGGTGTGGTGCAAAAACAATGAATACTGTTACGCTGAAAAGAAAAAAAAATAACACTGGGCATAGTTTCATGAGACCATTTGGGATAAAGTGGTAAACTTGTACATACTTAGAATCCTGAGATTTTCTCTAAACAATATCCAAATTTAAATAATAGAGAAGGAAGCTGGTGTTATCTGAAAGATTTTTGGAGGTGGGGCAGTAACCTTGAATAAAAATACTTACACATATCTCCTGGGGACTTTTTGTCGGCTAGATTCTGTGCTTCATACTTCACTACTATAAGTCCTGCCTTATTTGTCTTCCACTCTGGCTCTCCACTACAATGTAAGTTCCAAAAGGACAAAGTTTTGTGTATTTTGTTCATTGACGTACTCCCATGTCAGTGTTTAGCAGTGTTTAGCAAGTAGCAGATGCTCTATAAATATTTGTTCAATGAGTGAATGTAGATTACTCTGAGGCAGTTATTACCCCAGTTTTATCTGATTCTTAACTAGTTGACATGACTTGTTTAGAATCACTCAACAAGGAGGTGATTGGATCTACTGGAGTCCAGAGATTTTAACTACTATATTCTTCTGCCTCTCTTTGTATATAGAAAGCATTTGGAGAGGCAGTGGGGTGGCTAAGCCCCTGGGTGTGTACAGGGGCATTGCAGAGGACAAAGTTAGAGATTTTTAGGGCCAGTAATAAAGGGCTTAAATCGTTAGTTGAGACATACAAGGGTGAAACTGACTCAATATTATATACAAAGATTTTAGCCTTTATACCTCTTTGGGTATTATGGTGTCTTCCATTCTGGATCTAAAAAACTGCCTATTTAGCCATCCCTGTTCACCATTCCACACTTGTCTCCATCCAGCAAATAAAATCACTCCCTTACCACAACCGGTGACCTAGTCTTCACCACACCTCATGTTCAGAAACTTCAATCCAGTCCATTCCCAAAAATCTTAGTGAGACATATCAATGACCCACTGGTTCTTCCATCTCATCTTTCCTTTGTTCAAGAACCCACAATGGTTCCAGGATTTCAAGACTGACACTTCTGAACATCTCCATTCCTATTTATATTATTTTTCCCCCCAATATACATACATATATATATATATTGGCAGGCCTGTAATGAGTGCTAGGCATAAGAAGATGAACAAGACATTATCCCTGCCTTATGGACAATGTTAGTTTGTATGTTGAAAGAAAAGAAAGAGGAGAATAAATTTAAGGTTGGGAGAGACATTCATCCCCCTCATTTCCTGACCTTTTCAGGCATTTTTTTTGTTTTGGTTTGGTTTGGTTTGGTTTTTAAAAGATTTCATTTATTTATTTAATACAGAGAGAGAGAGAGAGAGAGATCACAAGTAGGCAGAGAGGCAGGCGGGGGGGGGGGGCAGGCTCCCCGCTGAGCAGAGAGCCCAATGTAGGGCTCGATTCCAGGATACTGAGATCATGACCTAAGCTGAAGGCAGAGGCTTAACCCACTGAACCACCCAGGCACCCCCAGGCATTTTTATATAAAAGCTATTGCTCAGTGGTGCATATTGTGTGTGATCCCTGCATCTCCTCAATGTGACTCATGGTGATCCAAAGTAATTTCATGGTGATTCCATAGTGATTTATGTTGATGGTCCATGCTAACCCATTACTAGTGACTGTGTGGTGATTCATTGGGATCTATAATGATTCATTGTTATCTGACTGACGATGTTCCATGACAACAATGAAAATATCATCTTCTACCTTTGCATTTTATTCTGGGACAAGTGTAATTTTTAGATTCATGATATCAGCTACATGATGTCATGGTAAAAAGATAATGTGTTGTGGCTATTTTCAATAAGATGAGTAATTCTCATGAGTAATTCTCGTGCTTAATTCTGTTTGCTCTGGATGGTAGAGATGGAGATGATATGTATAGACGGCATGTAACTCTTTTGCCTTAGAGGGGTTAGAGAGTGGAAAGTTGGAGTTAGACTGATGAGCAATTAACTTTAAAATAAAGCAAAATTTCTCATATTTGATATTAAAATGAACAAAATGGCTACAAAATTTAATAGGAACTATGATACAAATATTGTAGGAAAACAAAAACACATAGACACACTCTACAGACACAAGTCATTTAGAAAAATCAAATGTTTTGTGTTTGGAAAGAGGTATATACACACAGACACACACAAACAAAGCAGTTGTATTCCATTACGTGCTAAGAAAGGAAAATTTAGTGTCATATATATGAGTGCCTATAACAAAGAAATCCATCAGGAAAGGCTTCTGTGATGAGGTATTTGAACTGAAACCTGAAAGGTTAGTAGAAATTCATTAGAAGGTATTGGAAGTGAAAAGAACATTCCAGTGTGAGCAAAGGCTCTGGTTTTAAAGGGACCTTGAAGAATTCTAGAAAACTTAAGCAAAGTCAACATGTTGGAGAGTGGTGGGAGAAATTGGCGAAAGATAACATGAGAAGTAGAAAAGGGCCAGATCACGCACAGCTTTACAAGCTCTGGGGCTTGATTTTTATTCTCTGGACATTGGAAAACCACTGTAGAGTGGAAGAAAAACACATTGCAGTTTATGTTTTTAAAAGATGGCTCTGGGTCTTATGTGGGGGAAAAAAGAAAGGAATGTAAAGGAGCAAAAGCAGAAGGAAGGAAATGGATTGTATAACTATTGGCATCCTCCATTCAAGAAGTATGGTGATTTTTGGTAACAGTGAAAATTTTGTAACAGATGAAAATTATGCAACCATGTAGTGCATCTATACTGAAGGCAGATTGCTTATGGAGTCAATGTAGGCTGTAAGAAAAAGAGAAAGGTTGAGAATAATTTTTTTTAAAAATCTGGAACCCTTTAGCATAATTCAGCTGACCACGCCATTTTGATCTTACCATGTCTGCAACGGTGTTACATTTTTATTTATTTATTTATTCATTCATTCATTCATTCATTCATTTGCAAGAGGTGGAGAGGGGAAAAGCGAGAGGGAGAGAGAAACTTAAGCAGAGATTCTGCACAGAGTGGAAGCCCAACTTAGGCTCGATCTCAAGACCCTGAGGTCACGACCTGAGTCAAATACCAAGAATCAGATGCTTAACCAACTGAGCTACCCACGTGCCCCTGAGCTGTTACATTTTACATTAACTTGCTTACATTTAAACATTTCTGTACCTATAAAAGCTAGAAAAATAGCATAAATGAGTAAAGTGCAATGAGTGGGGACCATGAAAACTCCTTATACTTTTCTTACTTGGATATTGCAACCAACTGTTAACCCATAATAGCTATTCACATCTTCTGGCACAGTAGAAGTACTCCGAAATTTTACCTAGGCCCACTGTCATCCAAAACACAGTGTCGATTATGGTGTGATTAAGAGGGTAGAATGGTATGAACGATACAGAATGAGAGATGTACTACAGATACTAGACTTCATTGTGTGGTGTGTTGAAGACTGTTCTTACCTCTGCTTCTCATGGTGGGTTTGAAGTCACTGCAGGTCAGCAGGACTGGCAGTTGGGAAAGAAGTCTGGATGCGGTACAGGGAAAATTGAGGATAAACTGGAACCTGCCAAGACACAATGGAGCCCATAAGTACAAACAAAAAATCTCATCTGTCTCTTACTGCCTCCTCCTCTTGATGGTAAAACTAGCCAAAAAACTGTATCCATTTTAATACACCATTGAGACTGTATTTCTTTTCATCCTTGCAGTTAAGTATGGCATGTGACTAAGTAAAAACCAATGAGCACTTTGATGTTCATAATGCATCTACATGAGGATTTTTTTCCCCTATCTTCTCTTGGGGTTTCTTAGGCTTCCAGAATCTAAGTACTGAATCCATTCTGGAAAATTATTAGATATTATATTTAAAATACTGCTCAATTAAACTTTGTCTCTCTCTTTCAGCTCTCCATTTAGAAGTATATTATACTTTCCCAGACTATTCTCCTTGTATCTTAATCTCTCCTCCCTCTCTCTCTAGGAAAAGGATATTTCCAGCAGCTGGGATGATATAGTAGGGTCTTGGAATTTTCTCTTGCCATAAAATATCCTATGTCCTTTAAGAAAAATTTTTAGTAAACTGTTTAGACTTGAAAATCTTGAGTTATTCAGTTATTCACAATCATCTTTAAATACTGATTTAAGGTTTTCCTAAAGTATTCTGTTGTCCCCTAAATTTTGCTTGATGGAAGCCCATCCATCTTTTTCATAAATGAGAGAAAGGAAAAAGATTACATTAATCTCAGCAGTTATTCAACAAATTGTTTGCTTTCTAAGTTACCTTCTCAAAGAGGTCTTTCTTTACCACCCTTTCTAAATTTCATCCACTGGCTCAGCAATCTATTTTCCCTTCCTCTGCTTTACTCTCTTCATAATGCCTATAACTCTCTGAAATTGTTACCTGAAACTGTATTGCCAAACAGACAAAGCACAGGAAAAGAAAGTATTTTACTTGCACCAGGGAAGAACACTGGGGATATTGCCCAAAGCAGTGTGTCTCCTTGAACAACAAAATTGGGGAAGGTTTTGTTGTTGTTGTTGTTGTTGTTGTTGTTGTTTTCCCCATCTTTATAAGCGTATTTATTGTTTAATTTAAATTCAATTAACATATATTATTAATTTTAGGGGTAGAGTTCAGTGATTCATCATATAACACCCAGTGCTCATTACATCAAGTGGGCTCCATAATGCCCATCACCCAGTTACCCCATCTCCCAACCCAACTCCCTTCTAGCAACCCTCTGTTTCCTATAGTGAAGTGTCTCATATGGTTTGTTTCCCTCTCTGATTTCATCTTACTTTATTTTCCCTCTCTTCCCCTATGATCCTCTGTTTTGTTTCTTAAATGCCACATATGAATGAAATCATATGATACTTGTCGTTCTCTGATTTCTCTGATTCCATTATTTTGCTTAGCATAATACCCTCTAGTTCCATCCATGTCATTGCAAATGGTAAGATTTCAGAGTTTTTTTGATGGCTGATGTAATATTCCATTGTATATATACCACATCTTTTTTTTATCTATTCATCTGTCAATGGACATCTCAGTAATTTGGCTATTGTGCTCATTGTTACTATAAACATTGGGGTGCATGTACCCATTTGAACGCTATGTTTCTATCTTTTGGATTAATACCTAGTAGTACAATTGCTGGGTTGTAGGGTAGCCCTATTTTTAGCTTTTTGAAGAAACTTCATACTGTTTTTCAGATCAATACTATCTTGCACTGTACACCACTTTCTAGTGTATACCAGCTTGCATTTCCACCAACAGTGTATGGAGGTTCCCCTTTATCCACCTCCTCACCAATACTTTTTGTCTCCTAACTTGTTAATTTTAGCTATTCTGACTGGTGTGAGGGGTATCTCATTGTGGTTTTTATTTACATTTTCCTGATGACAAGTGATGTGGGACATTTTTTTCTGTTGCCTTTTTCTGTATGTCTTCTTTGGAGAAATATCTGTTCATGTCTTCTGCCCATTTCTTGACAAGATTATTTGTTTTGGGGGGCATTTTAAGTTTAAAGTTTTAGCTTTAAGAGTCAAGGTCCTAGTTGATTGAAGTCACAAGGGCCAGCAAGAGTCAGCATCATCAATTCTCAGTCTGCACATATTCCTGTGTTTGAGTGTTCAAAGGGATTTAAATCCTGCAGAAACAAAAACAACTCAAGAATGTGTGTTAAATTGATCTTTAGGTATTTTTAAAATTGCATTTGGTTAACATACAGTGCAATATTGGCTTCTAGAGTAGAATTCAGTGATTTATCACTTAGAATACCCAGTGCTCGGGGCCCCTGGGTGGCTCAGTGGGTTAAGCCACTGCCTTTGGCTCAGGTCGTGATCTCAGGGTCCTGGGATCAAGTCCCACATCGGGTTCTCTGCTCGGCGGGGAGCCTGCTTCCCTCTCTCTCTCTCTCTGCCAGCCTCTCTACCTACCTGTGATCTCTCTCTGTCAAATAAATAAATAGAATCTTAAAAAAAAAAAATACCCAGTGCTCATCACAAGTGTTTTCCTTAATACTCATCATTCATTAGCCCACCCTCCACCAGCCTCCCTCCATCAACTCTCAGTTTATTCTCTATTGTTCAGAGTTTCTCACAGCTTGTTTTCCTCCTTTTTCTCTTTTTCCCCTCCCATATATTTGTTTTCTTTCTTAAATTCAACATAGGAGTGAAATCAAATGGTATTGTTTTTCTGACTTTTTTACTTAGCATAATACACTCTAGCTCCATCCATGTCATTGCAAATGGTAAAATTTCATTTTTTTAAGACTAAGTAATATTCCATTGCAAATACATACCACCTCTTCTTTATCCATTCATCAGTGGAAGGACACACTTGGGCTCTATCTTTATTTTTGAAACAGCACTATTAGTTTTATCATCGATTTACTATCTCTGATATGGTTAGGCTATTTCTCAGCCTAACCAACTCAAAAAACTTGTTAGTTTTTGCATTCCTCTTTTTCCCTTAAATCCTTAACTACTGAGTTTTTTGCACTTCTTTGCAATTCTAACACCTCCTAGGAAGTTTGGCAAGAAGTGTGCTTGGGCAAGGAGCGCCTAGGGCACAGATTATGGAAATAGCTGGGGGACTAAAATGACTTCTCCAATCCCCAAATCTTTCTCTTATCTTTCTTTTTCCTAAGACCCCCTAACTCTTTCTGCTTACAAAATGTATTATTTGTTTACATTTTTATAGAACGATCTCGTTACCAGAATGTAAGCTTAATGAGGGCAGGAACTTAGCCATCTTCTCTGTTTATTTCCAGCATTTTGTGCAATGTGTGACACATAGTAGACACTCAAAATATTTGTGGAATAGACGAATGACAAGTATGTCAAGCATTTTGCTGCATTCTGAAATATAGTAATGAAAGAAAGACATGGTCTCCTCTCTTTCACATCTTAATTCATCACTCCCTCTTCTCTGAAATTTTTCAGTTTTGTTATTTGCTTTGGAAAATAGAGGTTTCATCTCAGGAAGCCTTTATTGAATGTGCTATATTCTTTGAGAGGTAAATATTAACTGCTCATAGAAAGGACATCAATTGTAGCATTTGAGAAGGATTCTTAAACTTTGAATCTCCTGGAGTTTGATATGTTTGATCCTACTCTC
This sequence comes from Mustela nigripes, assembly GCF_022355385.1. Lineage (NCBI taxonomy): Eukaryota > Metazoa > Chordata > Mammalia > Carnivora > Mustelidae > Mustela > Mustela nigripes. Next base: position 97,184,841 of record NC_081558.1, read on the forward strand.
TCTTCAGTCTGATTTTCCTTCTTCTTCCTCCCTGGCATGAGGAAGGGAATTACTATGAAGACCTTTAAGAAGCCTCCATCAAGTGAGAAGGGGGTAATCAATCAATTAATAAGAGCTATTATTTATTATTTTATCTGTCTCCTTCCAGACCTACTCTCTTCGTGGGGCATCAAGTGCTTCTCTGGGGTAGCCACTACTTTAATTATTCTGTTTAATTGTTTGGTGACATTAATTGCTTTTTAAAAAAGGTTTGTTATTTAAATTCAATTTAATTAACATATACTATATTATCAGTTTCAGAGGTAGAATTCAGTTATTCATCAGTTGCATACAACTTTAACCTAAGAACCACTCTGAGAAGTAAGCAACTTGCCCCATGGAGCCTAGATGCGTACATTCTGGCCCTTTTCTATATTTTCACTCTCTTTTTCCTTCTTTATCTGCAGCCCCCCCAACTTATTAATTTTGGGTAATTTTGATTCCTGGAGGAAATGCCAAAATTCTTTTTTACATCTTTGCCTTCTATTATTTCTCTGTGCTTGAACAAGGACCTGTCAAGTAAGACTTGACAGGGAAGAGTCTTAGATCTCTGCCCAGCCCAAGAAGAGAAAGAGCAAGAATAAAGCCTTCTTGGGACTGAGGAAGAATGAGCCATTCAGATTTTCCAAAACAGGACCTACTCAGGGGATAAGGTTGTAACCCCAGGTACCAGACAATTTCACATTCTCTCAACACATGCTTTGTGCTTCCACCCCTGCCAACCATTTTCCTCTTGCTAACTTCTGAAACTTCTTACTAACTTGCTAACTTTCTGAAAAACTTTTGCCATGATTCTGTAGGGCCTCAGCACCCAGCACATCCTTTTCCCCTCAGTGCTATAGCACAACCCTAAAGTCCTACTTCTACATAGATTGGCCTCTGTCTGCAGTGGAAATATCTGTATTTTTCCTACCTGGCCAAGAAAGTGGGGCAGAGCAAAGGAAGAAGGAGCTGTCTGAGGGCAGAGCTTGGATGGTTCCAGCTCCGGGTCCACCCAAGATAAAGCCCAGAGAGAGCCAGGCAGACTGGAACTGGGAGAGAAGTGGAAAAATAGGAGAAATTTTGAGTGTGGTGTTTGGATAAATTGTGAGATTTCTCTGTACTGTGTTCTTTTTAGAACATCTGTCAATTGTTTTCCCTTTTCCTAAATCTTTTCCTTCCTATTGTCCATTGTTTCTTTTTTGTGCTTTACTTAGGGTGTGTTTCTTTTGTCATATGGTGAGTTTCCATCTTCTTTCTTCATTAGGATGCAGAAGGTAAATCTTGTCTTTTATTTCTAGATCTATGGTTAGGCTAAGACCTATGCTCTCTGGGCTAGCTGATGGGAGGGGTGGGAAGGGTCAGGTCAATAATACTATATTACATATTTTAAAAGTTGCTATGAGAGTAAATCCTTTTTTTTTTAAGATTTTATTTATTTATTTGACAGAGAGAGATCACAAGTAGGCAGAGAGGCAGGCAGAGAGAGAGAGGAGGAAGCAGGCTCCTTGCTGAGCAGAGAGCCCGATGCGGGACTCGATCCCGGGACCCCGAGATCATGACCTGAGCCGAAGGCAGTGGCTTAACCCACTGAGCCACCCAGGTGCCCCATATGAGAGTAAATCTTAAAGTTGTCACCACAAGAACAAAATTGTTACTATTTATGGTGATAGATATTAACTAGATTTAATATGCAATATGTACAAATATCAAATCATTATTTCATAAACCTGAAGCTAATATTATAGGTCAATGATAACTCAATAAAATAAATAAATAAATTGGGGAGGGAATTAATGATAGATGGGTGAATAAAAGAATAAGCGGATGAATGAATAAGACTTCACTCCATTTAAGGAAGATGGTGGTGGGGTGGGTAGATTAAACACCACAGAGAAAACAAATTAAGGGTCAATAAAAACATCAGCCAGAGTGATAAAAAAAATATATATATTTATATAAAGATTTTAGCATTGTAGCTAAACAAGCTGCAGTTCAGAAAGTTAAGGAAGATAACAACTGTTGAAAAACTGTAAAGAACAGAATGAAGTCCAATATAAATCTAATGAAAATTCCCAAAGAGGCTAGTAGAGATAGAGGAAGAAAGACAATATGCAAAGATATCATTGAAAAAAAAGGGACTAGGCAAAGAGATAATGGCTCAGAACTCTCCATACTTGAAGAAATTCAATGTGTTTAGATTGAAAACTTATAGCAAGACATGGACAATATAAATAAAAACAAATCTTACCTAGGCACTGAGAGGTAAGCACATAGACTATGGACAAAGCACAAATCTTTTTAAAGCAACTAGAGAGTAGAGAAAGATCACCTATAAAGGAATAAAAATTTGACTGCCAGTGGACTTCTCAAATAAATGAGTTTAAACTCACCTAACTTATCATGCAGGATTGACGATGATATTTTCAGTCCAAGAACATTTGAAAATGTTTACAATTAATAGACCACCACTAAAAAAATTACTAATGACTGTACTTCAGGAAGAATAAAACTGTGTCCAAGAGAACAATGGAGGATGAAAGAAGCAATGGTGACCAAAGAACATGATAAACATGTGGGTAAATCTAAATAAGTATTTATGACAAAAAATAATGATGACTACTTTCAGGGGCGATAAAAAAATTTGACCAAAAATAGAAAAAATAACATGAAAGATTGAAGGTATGGGATTCATTGTCAAAAATCGAAAGAGCATTATATTTGGGAGCCATACAGAGAAACGGATTAATTTTGAATTTTTAAAATCAAGTATGTATGTGAATGAATTAATGGTTACTTTAAACCTTACATGTAATTATATACCATTTTAAGAAGGGGGGAGGGAAGAAAGTGTAACCATGTCAACAGAAGGCAGGAAAAACGAAAAAACAAAAACAAAAAAACACAAAGATAAGGAAGCAGAAACCAATCCAAACATGTTACACATCATGATCCTATCAAATGTAAGCAGATTTAGTCCACATTAAAATTCTCAGATTCAGATTGCTGTATTAAAGAGATACAACTGTCCCTTTAAACAAGGAAATAAGGAAGTATAAAAGAAAAGAGATGGTGGTATTAAAAGAACCCAGGAGTCAAAAGCAGAGAGTTTAAGTATAAAAAGAATAATGACTATTTCCAGCAACAATTATATTAGTCTCTAAGCACACTATTATTGAATGAATAAATGACTAAATAAATGAATGAGAGGTGGGAGCTTAGAGTTATATGGGTGGTGCAAGGGTCTGATTGTATCAAAAATTACATTTAATTTCATCATGAGGACACACTAAAAAAATTCAATTTCCAGAGAGAGCATCAAGCCGGCTTGAAAATGGGCTCTCCAAAGGAATTCATGATAGGTAAGCAGGGGAATGGAAGGAAGAACAATCACTAGGATCCAGAATGTGGGGTTTAACTGGTTCAGAAGGATTCAAAAGATCAAAGGAGAAAGATTAAAGGTTGCAAATCCCTCAGCCCCATTCCCATTGGAGGGAGATAACAGAGAGAAGGTTGTAAATTGAGAGCAGAAGTCAGATCAGGAGGTCTGATGACCTCATGAAGTCAGTGGGTGAATGTAAGATTCCTGTGACCGTGGGTATCTGCTTTCGCAGGGCTCCCATCCTTTCCTGAGCTAGGCTGGCCTGGATTTGCAAATCCTCATGAGAATATCCATCACAACAAGCTCCATCATGACAGCAATTTTGGTGTTTTGTTCACTACAGAATCACCAGACTTAGACAATGACCACTTGTAGGGGACAGGTAATAAATATTTGCTGAGTATATGCAGTGCCCGGCTAGCACATCTTTTTTGTGCTCTCCATAGCCCTGACCTGGGAAAACACCTGAGTCCTTTTGAAACATACACTTCTTTGTTTAATACACTAGTTTAAGCTATAGATTCTCAATGCCTTTCCAGGAACAGTGGGCAGGGGTTTAAATGGTGGATATGGGAGTTGGGAAGACCCAATTCACTCCCAGTTATGCTGCTTTAGCTGGTAAAACTTTAAGACCCTAATTCTCTTCATTTATAAGAAGATGTTAACAATTGTATTTTACCCCCATGTGTTTGTTTAGAATTCAATGAATCACACATATGAAGCACTTAAACATCTGATACACAGAAAGCATCTCCAAATGTTATTACCATTTTTATGACATTATATTGAATAACAGTCTAATGTTATTATTGCATGTTACTGCCTAATTGTATTACTGCATTTACTCTGAGGATTATATTAAAGAACTGATGCTTAGCTAAGTTTAATTTCCCTTCAATTAAATGTCAGTCTTCAGCCCATCCTCTATTATTGCTTTTCAAACATTTAGTGCCAAACTCTTTACATTCTCAAAAATTATTGAGGACTCCAAAGAGCTTTCGTTGCTGTAGGTTATATCTACAGACATTTACCACTTTAGAAATTAAATTGAGAAATTAAAAAATATTAATTTCAGAATAAAATGATAAGCAAATTACAAGTTATATTTTCCACAAAAAAAAGTAAGAAGAATGTTATTGTTTTACATTATAGTAACTTTGGCTTAATAGAAGACAGAATTCTCTTCTGCTTTTTTCTCTTTTTTGAAATATAGTTCACATACAATGTTATATTAGTTTTAGGTGTATAACATAGTGATTCAACAATTCTATGCATTGCTTATTGCTCACTGCAATAAGTGTAGTCTTCATACAATGTTATTACAATGTAATTGACTATATTCCCTATGCTGTACTTTTTATGTTCATGAAGTTTATACATCTTAATTTCCTTCACCTTTTTTGCCCATCCCCCCACCCACTTCCCCTCTGACAACCACCAACTCTCTGATGCTTTTGTATTTACCTTTTATGACATATTGTTTTGTTGAAACTAACTCTATGCACATCACTTTGAAATCTGGCTTCATGCAGTTATGTTAGAAAAGAAAGAAATATTCTAAAAATCTTGGTAATTATTGCGGATATTCTTCGGAACTACCAGACAATCTCAACAAGTGGTAAGTGGTAAATTTTTTAAAAAAATAGTTACTATGTGATACTTGAAATTGTATCATTGAAGTTTGCATAACCTATCATATTAAAATCCATTGGTCTGCACTGTCATTTGAATGGATCTGTTACCCATGCATGTTTTTGTAACAGCACATACTGGTTATTTGTAAAATATTGGTTTACAAATAATCAGAGTTATGAAGTTCTTCTATTTTATATGTATGTATCTTTTTTTTTTGAGAGAGAGAGAGAGTAGGTGGGGGGGGGCAGAACAAGAGGGAGAGGATCTTTCATTTATTATTTTTTTAGTGTTCCAAGATTCATTGTTTATGTACCACACCCAGTGCTCCATACAATGTATGCCCTCCTTAATACCTACCCCCAGGCTCAACTAAGCCCCTACCCCATCCCCTCCAAAACCCTCTGTTTCTCAGAGTCCACAGTCTCTCATGATTCGTCTCCTTCTCTGATTGGGGGAAATCAGAGGGGGAGAGGGAAAGAATCTTAAACAGGCTTCATGCCCAGTGCAGAACCCCATGCGGAGCTCCATCTCATGACCTGATTCAGATTAAAAGTCAGACACTTAATGGATTAAACCACCCAGAGACCCCAAATTTAAGGTTGTTTTATGTTTGGGGGAGGGACAGAAGGAGAGGAAAAAGTCTTAAGCAGATCTCCATGCCCATCCCTGAGATCACAACCATGTGAGCCCCAGCTCACAAGCCTGAGATCATGACTTGAGCTGAAATCAAGAGTCAGATGTTTAACTGACTGAGCCACCCAGGTGGCTTCTTCACCCAGGTGAAGTTCTTCTAAATGTATCCCACTGTACATTTGTGATAAAATGGCATTTAAAAAGAAAAGTTAATATTTGTTTATTTAATTTATTAATAAATTAACTAAATAAGTAAAATAAAGATTATTTAATTAATTGAATATTTAATATTTAATAAAATCTTAATATTATTATATTGTTTGATCTTGAGAACCCCCTGAAAAGATTTCAGGGATGCCCACAAGCCTTCAGAACACACTGGAAACTGTTGCCCTAGGTTATCCAACCTTTCATAGTAACTGCCTCTCTCTCTTACTCCATCTCTCCCTCCTCCCCTCCTTCCCTCTTTTGTAAACCCTTTCCAAGCAAAAGCAAAATTAATCTGTATTCACTTCCCACTGACGCATCACCTCCTCATAGCCAATTGATTCCAAAGGTGAAATAAAGGGACAATAAAGCAGGAATGGCAAAATAAATGGGTAAATAAAATCGTAATTGCTTTTAAAAAGAAAAGCACATGGTACTAAGAAAGAGCTAAGGGAATACCATGAGGATGTTTGTTAAGAGAAATCAGCTGCTACATGTTCCTGTTGTTTAAACTGAGAAAAGACAGGCAGTGGGTTATGAGTTGGTGTTAAGTAGGAGATAATGGTGGAGATGAGCAGGTATAAACACCTGGAAACAGGCAGCTCATGACTTACTCAAAGAGTTGGAGGAAACCTAAGGTGTCCAGAACACAGCAAAGAAGAGGGGGGAACTCAGCAGGTACCATTTTCAAGGCCAAGACAAGAATACCAATGGAGACCCACATAACATATATCTAAGTATTTAAAAATTGTAAATTGAACTATCAAACTGTTAAGTAAAATACGGTCTCCTTGCCCACCTTGACAGATATATCTTCCTGGAAGTTGAGATTCAAATTCTGAATTCTTGAGTTCTCTGAAATTCCACAGAACATGGCAGTGGAAGGAGAGCTAGCCCCACCCCCTCCACCCTTATACTCCATCCTGCACCTCTGTCTGCACGTCTAGGTCCAGGCTCTGTTGATACCCCTTGGGCCAGGGAGGGGTACACATTGACAGCATGTTCTCCCCTAAGGGGAATGAATTCAGGGAAGGGGCTGTGCGGCTCAAGTCCATGTGTTAGAAAATCACATGGTCCTTAGTACATGGAGTATGATTTAGAAGTGGGCACATATTTTAGATGGTCATGACACTTTTGAGTTGCAGACTCTATGCCCAGTGGGGGAGCACATACAAAAAAACAAAAGAGAGGTCCATTTAGAGGCTTGCTAAGTCTTATTTACAGACCAGTAATACACGCATCGTCTGGGAGCTTGTTAGAAATGCAGGATCTGGGGCACCTGGGTGGCTCAGTGGGTTAAGCCGCTGCCTTAGGCTCAGGTCATGATCTCGGGGTCCCGGGATCGAGTCCTGCCTCAGGCTCTCTACTCAGCAGGGAGCCTGCTTCCTCCTCTCTCTCTGCCTGCCTCTCTGCCTACTTGTGATCTCTTTCTGTCAAATAAATAAAATCTTTAAAAAAAAAAAAAAGAAAGAAATGCAGGATCTTAAGCCTTACCCCAAATCTGTTGAATCAGAATCTGTATTTTAACAAGATCCCTGGGTGATTTGTATGCCTATGAAAGTGCAGAATTCAATGAAGGAACTCAAGACAAGGGCTGGTGTTTTTTTGGTTTTTTTGTTGTTGTTGTTGTTTTTTTACCAGAACTACAAGAGGCACTGCCCATTCCTTAAGTCTCCGTAGGCCAGGCCACTGAGGATGTGGGATTTGTCCCACTGGGGAGTCGTAGAAGAATTCTAGCAGTACAGTTACATAGTCTGAACTACTTTTCTAAATAATAGCAATTTCCATTTCTTGAGCATTCCATTGCAACAAGCTTTGTAGTTTACAGATAAACTTTTAGTGACTCTTCACCACAGCCTTATGAGGTAGATGTTATTATTATTTTTCAATTGGGGAAACAGGCTTAGGCACGTGGAGTCATTTATCTTTAAATTCACAGAGGTAGTATGTGAGTAACCAGGGATTGAGCCCAGTGGCCTTCAATATACTGCATCCCAAGAAATGAATGAGCTCATTACTTTCTACTCCCTGATTAACTCTATTCCACAAACTTAACAATGCAGCCCTCTGGTGCCCAGATGAACAGAGGAAGCCCTGTTCCCAGACCCACCCTTTTTATCTACATGAATGATTACAGCACTGACATGATAGTGCAAGAAAAGTTAATCACAGTGACCCTTCCTTCCAGCCTGATCCCCTTTCCTGGGGGCCCACAGCAGTCCTCGAAGTAGGGATAGTTCCAACAGCCAAAAGAATCCCAAGTGCTTCCGGCTCAAGCTGAATCCCATTGTCCAGGATGGATTAACTAATAACACACAAAAATAGGATGCATTAATCTTGATCCTCTAAGAAGCACAGGTCAGGTAGGGTTAAATCTGTGAGGATTTTATTAAGGGAAATGTCTGTGGGATAAAATGGGGAAAGTTGGAAGAGCTGTCAGACCACAACACAAATCTGACCCTAGTGAAGGAGAAGGGAAGACTGGGTAGAAGCATCATACTCTAAATTGAGTAATGTTGAAATCTGAGAAAGCTTTATGTATTGTACCAATGTCATTTTCCTGGTATTGATAGTGTACTGCCATTATGCAAGAGTCACCATTGGGAGAGGTTGGATGAAAGATAAACAGGACTACCTTGTACATGTTTTGTTTGTTGTTGTTGTTGTTGTTGTTTGCAACTTCAGTGCTCCTGAAATAATTTCAAAATTAAAAATTTAAAAAAACACTAAAAAATATGATAATTTTTTTCTTTCAGTATTTGTATGTATTTCGAATAACTTAAGAAGAGAAAATTAGTCTATTATATTTAACCAGATATTTACCATTTCTGTGGCCCCTCCTTCATTCCTGAAGTTCCAATGTTCCCTTTGTACCATTTCCCTTCAGTCTGAAGAACTTCCTTTAACAGGACTACCGGCCAGAGTCTCATATTTCCCTTGATCTGAGAAGGTCCTCATTTTACCTTTGTTCTTTTTTTTTTTTTTTTAAGATTTTATTTATTTATTTTTTAGGGGGAGAGAGAGAGAGAGAACATTCAAGCACACAACCAGGCAGAGGGAGAAGCAGGCTCCCTGTTGAGCAAGGTAACTGACGCAGGACATGATCTCAGGACCCTGGGATCAAGGCCTGAGCCAAAGGCAGACACTTAACTGACTGAGCCACCCAGGCATCCCTAAAATAAATTTTTATGTAAAATATTCAATAGTGTGGAAAAATACGGCAAAAATTTGAAGTTCTTCTTCAAACTCAAGTCCCATACTCTTCCCTAGAGAGTACTGTTAAACTACAGCACGAAAGTGTTTGAAGGCCTTTTCTGTATAGTTTATTGTGTTGTTCAAACTTTTTTCATAATTGCCCCTTCAGAGACATCTGTAGTACAAACACATCTGTAGTGCTTTTCTGTGATATACAATGTATATCACAGCTGAGGTAGAATCTCCTGGGGTTAACCTCATTTGTAAGAGATTGTCAGCACAAACCCAAGTCCCTTGAAAACATTGTTTCCTGGGGAATGAATTACTTCATCAGTATCCCTTTTCTCATATAGGTTTTCCTTCTTAGATGTCAGCACTCCTGATAAGCAGAATGGCCTCCAAAATCCCCAGGCAGACCCTTTTATCAACATGAACGATGCCAGCATGAACTTGATACTACCAGACACAGGTGGTCCCAGTGACTGTCCCTTGCCCTCCCTCCTCCACTGTTGCTCACTTCACATGGAGCCTATAGCTGTATTTTACATTTGTTTTAAAGCAGCCACCAGCGTGGATAAGTCCATTAAGCATCTGCCTTAGGCTCAAGTCATGATCTTGAGGTCTTGGGATCTAGCCCTGCATTGGGCTCCCCACTGAACAGGGAGTCTACTTCTCCCTCTCCCTCTATTCCTCCCTCAACCCCACTCATGTGCGCTCTCTCTCTCAAATAAATAAATAAAATCTTTAAAATATATATATATGTGTGTGTGAGTGTGTGTGTGTGTGTGTGTGTGTGTAAAATGCAGCCACTCATTGTTATTCTTCTTTTCAAAAACCTATTCAAAAACATCTCCATTGTGTAAGAGAAAGTTATAAAATTCATAATCAAGGTCAAGTGCCTTTAGCCCACACTTGACTAAATTAGGATAGATAAACCAAAAACACAAGATACAGAACAAGTGGGAATGTTTTTCTAGGAGAGGGACCAATGCAGAAAAGGACTGAAAGCCCCTTTTCTAAAACAGAGTATGACTTTGACATCAATTCTTATTTATGGGTGGGAAAAACCATGTCAAGAAATTCTCCAGGCACCAGATGGGCGTCCTACAATTCATTCTCTACCCAAAGACAGTCTCACTCAGATTCCACAAATTAAGGGCTCAACCTCACAAGACTGCCCCTACTTCAGATGCCAGTCAAAAGTCCAGGTTGTCACCGCTCCTTTGAACAACTGACTCCAAGTCAGAGGTTCCTATGACTACCTCTTGGGATTCAATTAATTTGCTAGAGTGGTTCCCAGAACTCAGGAAATCAGTTGACTCACAAGATTATTACCACTTAATTACAAAGGATATTAAAGGATACAAATTAATAGCCAGATGACAAGATATATAGGGCAAGGTTCCAAACAAAGGAGCTTCTATCTGCTTGGAATCTGTATGGGCCTGGCTCAGCATCATGTTATTGCACCTGGTTCACAAATCTGGAGGCTATCCAAATGTTGTACTTTTGGTTTTTATGGAGACCTCATTACATAGGCATGATTGATCAAAACATTGCCCACAGGTGATTAATTCAACCTCCAACTCCTCTCCCATCTCCCCAGATCAAGGGTAGGCTGAAACTTGTAACCCTTTAAGCAGGATTGGGTCCCTTGTCAAGCACACATGTCTCCATTTTAGGTGATTTCCAACAGGTACCTTATTAACATAAATTCAATTACGGTTGAAAGGGGCATTTATAAATATCAAGACACCCATTTCACCCTTATGACTGCAGAAATTTCAAGAACTGAGGACAAGAGACCAAATAACTATAACAAAAGATGTTCCCATCACTCTTATCAATTAGGAAATTCCAAGGGCTTGGGGATCTGTGAGCCAGGCACCATGGGCAAAGGCTAAAATATATATTTATTATAAATCACAATATCACACAGGAATATTGTGGTCCACCATTGTGGGCAAATGTGAAAAAACTCATTTACATGGTGGTAGTATATTAATATATAGAGACTTCTTTTTCATAAGTTGTATCTTACTGAATTCTGAAATCTGTATTTGTTTTTAATTTTTAATTTTTTATAAACATATAATATATTTTTATCCCCAGGGGTACAGGTCTGTGAATCACCAGGTTTACACACTTCACAGCACTCGCATAGCACTCCCCAATGTCTCACCACCCCCCTCCCCCCAGCAACCCTCAGTTTGTTTTGTGAGATTAAGAGTCACTTATGGTTTGTCTCCCTCCCAATCCCATCTTGTTTCATTGATTCTTCTCCTACCCACTTAAGCCCCCATGTTGCATCACCACTTCCTCATATCAGGGAGATCATATGATAGTTGTCTTTCTCCGCTTGACTTATTTCGCTAAGCATGATACACTCTAGTTCCATCCACGTTGTCGCAAATGGCAAGGTTTCATTTCTTTTGATGGCTGCATAGTATTCCATTATGTATATATACCACATCTTCTTGATCCATTCATCTGTTGATGGACATCTAGGTTCTTTCCATAGTTTGGCTATTGTGGACATTGCTGCTATAAACATTTGGGTGCATGTGCCCTTTCGGATCACTACATTTGTATCTTTAGGGTAAATACCCAGTAGTGCAATTGCTGGGTCATAGGGCAGTTCTATTTTCAACATTTTGAGGAACCTCCATGCTGTTTTCCAGAGTGGTTGCACCAGCTTGCATTCCCACCAACAGTGTAGGAGGGTTCCCCTTTCTCCGAATCCTCGCCAGCATCTGTCATTTCCTGACTTGTTGATTTTAGCCATTCTGACTGGTGTGAGGTGATATCTCATTGTGGTTTTGATTTGTATTTCCCTGATGCCGAGTGATATGGAGCACTTTTTCATGTGTCTGTTGGCCATCTGGATGTCTTCTTTGCAGAAATGTCTGTTCATATCCTCTGCCCATTTCTTTTTTTTTTTTGTTTTTAAGATTTTATTTATTTGTTTGACAGAGAGAAATCACAAGTAGATGGAGAGGCAGACAGAGAGAGAGGAAGGGAAGCAGGCTCCCTGCTGAGCAGAGAGCCCGATGGGGGACTCGATCCCAAGACCCTGATCATGACCTGAGCCGAAGGCAGCGGCTTAACCCACTGAGCCACCCAGGTGCCCCCCTCTACCCATTTCGTAATTGGATTATTTGTTCTTTGGGTGTTGAGTTTGCTAAATTCTTTATAGATTTTGGACACTAGTCCTTTATCTGATATGTCGTTTGCAAATATCTTCTCCCATTCTCTCAGTTGTCTTTTGATTTTGTTAACTGTTTCCTTTCCTGTGCAAAAGCTTTTGATCTTGATAAAATCCCAATAGTTCATTTTTGCCCTTGCTTCCCTTGCCTTTGGCGATGTTCCTAGGAAGATGTTGCTATGGCTGAGGTCGAAGACGTTGCTGCCTGTGTTCTCCTCAAGGTTTTTGATGGATTCCTTTCTCACATTGAGGTCCTTCATCCATTTTGAGTCTATTTTTGTGTGTGGTATAAGGAAATGGTACAATTTCATTTTTCTGCATGTGGCTGTCCAATTTTCCCAACACCAGTTATTGAAGATGCTATCTTTTTTCCATTGGACATTCTTTCCTGCTTTGTTGAAGGTTAGTGGACCATAGAGTTGAGGGTCTATTTCTGGGCTCTCTATTCTGTTCCATTGATCTATGTGTCTGTTTTTGTGCCAGTACCATGCTGTCTTGATTATGACAGTTTTGTAATAGAGTTTGAAGTCCGGAATTGTGATGCCACCAACGTTGGCTTTCTTTTTCAATATCCCTTTGGCTATTCGAGGTCTTTTCTGGTTCCATATAAATTTTAAAATTATTTGTTCCATTTCTTTGAAATAGATGGATGGTTCTTTGATAGGAATTGCATTAAATGTGTAGATTGCTTTAGGTAGCATAGACATTTTCACAATATTTATTCTTCCAATCCAGGAGCATGGAACATTTTTCCATTTCTTTGTGTCTTCCTCAATTTCTTTCATGAGTACTTTATAGTTTTCTGAGTATAGATTCTGTGCCTCTTTGGTTAGGTTTATTCCTAGGTATCTTATGGTTTGGGGTGCAATTGTAAATGGGATGGACTCTTTAATTTCTCTTTCTTCTGTCTTGTTGTTGGTGTAGAGAAATGCAACTTATTTCTGTGCATTGATTTTATATCCTGACACTTTACTGAATTCCTGTACAAGTTAGCAGTTTTGGAATGGAGTCTTTTGGGTTTTCCACATATAGTATCATATCATCTGTGAAGATTGATAGTTTGACTTCTTCTTTGCAGATTTGGATGCCTTTAATTTCCTTTTGTTGCCTGATTGCTGAGGCTAGGATTTCTAGTACTATGTTGAATAGCAGTGGTGATAATGGACATCCCTGCCATGTTCCTGACCTTAGTGGAAAAGCTTTCAGTTTTTCTCCATTGAGAATGGTATTTGCAGTGCGTTTTTCATAAATGGTAATATGAGGTATGTGCTATATATTGATAATATTGAGGTATGTGCCCTCTATCCCTACACTTTGAAGAGTTTTGATCAGGAAGGGATGCTGTACTTTGTCAAATGCTTTTTCAGCATCTATTGAGAGTATCATATGGTTCTTGTTTTTTCTTTTATTGATGAGTTGTATCACATTGACTTATTTGCAGATGTTGAACCAGCCTTGCAGCCCTGGAATAAATCCCACCTGGTCGTGGTGAATAATCCTTTTAATGTACTGTTGAATCCTATTGGCTAGTATTTTGATGAGAATTTTCGCATCTGTGTTCATCAAGGATATTGGTCTATAGCTCTCTTTTTTGATGGGATCCTTGTCTGGTTTTGGGATCAAGGTGATTCTGGCATCATAAAATGAGTATGGAAATTTTCCTTCCATTTCTATTTTTTGAAACAGGTTCAGGAGAATAGGAATTAGTTCTTCTTTAAATGTTTGGTAGAATTCCCCCTGGAAGCCATCTGACCCTGGGCTTTTGTTTGTTTGGAGATTTTTATTTTATTTTATTTTTAAAGATTTTATTTCTTTATTTGACAGAGGGAGAGAGATATCACAAGTAGGCAGAGAGGCAGGCAGAGAGAGGGGGGGAAGCAGGCTCCCTGCTGAGCAGAGAGCCCATGCGGGACTCGATCCCAGAACCCTGAGATCATGACCTGAGCTGAAAGAAGAGGCTTAACCCACTGAGCCACCCAGGTGCCCCTGTTTGGAGATTGTTAATGACTTTCAATCCCCTTACTGGTTATGGGTCTATTCAGGCTTTCTATTTCTTCCTGGTTCAGTTGCAGTAGTTTATATGTTTCTAGGAATGCATCCATTTCTTCCGGATTGTCAAATTTGTTGGCGTAGAGGTGCTCATAGTATGTTCTTATAATAGTTTGTATTTCTTTGGTGTTAGTTGTGATCTCTCCTCTTTCATTTATGATTTTATTTATTTGGGTCCTTTCTCTTTTCTTTTTGATAAGTCTGGCCAGGGGTTTATCAATTTTATTAATTCTTTCAAAGAACCAGCTCCTAGTTTTGTTGATTTGTTCTATTGTTTTTTTGGTTTCTATTTCATTGATTTCTGCTCTGATCTTTATGATTTCTCTTCTCCTGCTGGGCTTAGGGTTTCTTTCTTGTTCTTTCTCCAGCTCCTTTAGGTGTAGGGTTAGGTTGTGTACCTGAGACCTTTCTTGTTTCCTGAGAAAGGCTTGTACCGCTGTATATTTTCCTCTCAGGACTGCTTTTTTATGTCCCACAGATTTTGAACCATTGTGTTTTCATTATCATGTGTTTTCATGATTTTTTTCAATTCTTCTTTAATTTCCTGGTTGACCCATTCATTCTATAGAAGGATGCTGTGTAGTCTCCATGTATTTGGGTTTTTTCCAAACTTCCTCTTGTGGTTGAGTTCTAGCTTCAGAGCATTGTGGTCTGAAAATATGCAGGGAATGATCCCAATCTTTTGATACCGGTTGAGTCCTGATTTAGGACCGAGGATGTGATCTATTCTGGAGAATGTTCCATGTGCACTAGAGAAGAATGTGTATTCTGTTGCTTTGGGATGAAATGTTCTGAATATATCTGTGATGTCCATCTGGTCCAGTGTGTCGTTTAAGGCCTTTATTTCCTTGCTGATCTTTTGCTTGGATGATCTGTCCATTTCAGTGAGGGGAGTGTTAAAGTCCCCTACTAGTATTGTATTATTGTTGATGTGTTTCTTTGATTTTGTTATTAATTGGTTTATATAGTTGGCTGCTCCCACATTGGGGGCATAGATATTTAAAATTGTTAGAGCTTCTTGTTGGATAGACCCTTTGAGTATGATACAGTGTCTTTCCTCATCTCTTATTATAGTCTTTGGCTTAAAATCTAATTGATCTGATATAAGGATTGCCACTCCTGCTTTCTTCTGATGTCCATTAGCATGGTAAATTCTTTTCCACCCCCTCACTTTAAATCTGGAGGTGTCTTCGGGCTTAGAATGAATTTCTTGGAGGCAACATATAGATGGGTTTTGGTTTTTTATCCATTCTGATACCCTGCGTCTTTTGATTGGGGCATTTAGCCCATTAACATTCAGGGTAACTATTGAGAGATATGAATTTAGTGCCATTGTATTGCCTGTAAGGTGACTGTTATTGTATATTGTCTCTGTTCCTTTCTGATCTACCACTTGTAGGCTCTCTCTTTGCTTAGAGGACCCCTTTCAATATTTCCTGTAGAGCTGGTTTGGTGTTTGCAAATTCTTTCAGTTTTTGTTTGTCCTGGAAGCTTTTTATCTCTCCTTCTATTTTCAATGATAGCCTAGCTGGATATAGTATTCTTGGCTGCACGTTTTCTCGTTTAATGCTCTGAATATATCATTCCAGTTCTTTCTGGCCTGCCAGGTCTCTGTGGATAAGTCAGCTGCCAATCTAATATTTTTACCATTGTATGTTACAGACTTCTTTTCCCGGGCTGCTTTTAGGATTTTCTCTTTGTCACTGAGACTTGTAAATTTTACTATTAGGTGACAGGGTGTAGGCCTATTCTTAATGATTTTGAGGGGCATTCTCTGAACCTCCTGAATTTTGATGCTCGTTCCCTTTGCCATTCTGGGGAAATTCTCCCCAATAATTTTCTCCAGTACTCCTTCTGCTCCCTTCTCTCTTTCTTCTTTTTCTGGAATCCCAATTATTCTAATGTTGTTTCGTCTTATGGTGTCACTTATCTCTCAAATTCTCCCCTGGTGGTCCAGTAGCTGTTTGTCCCTCTTTTGCTCAGCTTCTTTATTCTCTGTCATTTGGTCTTCTATATCGCTAATTCTTTCTTTTGCCTCATTTATCCTAGCAGTGAGAGCCTCCATTTTTTATTGCACCTCATTAATAGCTTTTTTATTTCAACTTGGTTAGATTTTAGTTCTTTTATTTCTCCAGAAAGGGCTTTTATATCTCCCAAGAGGGTTTCTCTAATATCTTCCATGCCTTTTTCGAGCCTGACTAGAACCTTGGAATTGTCATTCTGAATTCTAGATCTGTCTGTATTGATTAGGTCCCTAGCCTTCGGTACTGCCTCTTGTTCTTTTTTTGTGGTGAATTTTTCTGCCTTGTCATTTTGTCCAGATAAGAGTATATGAAGGAGCAAGTAAAATACTAAAAGGGTGGCAACAACCCCAGGAAAATATGCTTTAACCAAATCAGAAGAGATCCCAAATCGTGAGGGGGGAAAGAGGGGATAAAAAGAGGTTCAGAAAGAAAGAAAGAAATAGGAAAAAAAGAAAGGAAAAGAATTAAAAAAAATGAATAAAGAAAAGTATAAAAAGAATATATATATATATATATATATATTAAATAAACTAGTTAAAAACGTTAAAAAAGAAAAGGGTAAAAGTTAAAAAAAATTTTAGCAGAAGAAGAGAAAAAAATGAAAAAGAAAAAAAATAATAAATTAACTGCAAGACTAAAAAATGACAGGGAGAAAGACATGAGTTCCGTGCTTTGCTTTCTCCTCTGGAATTCTGCTGCTCTCCTTGGTATTGAAACGGCACTCCTTGGTAGGTGAATTTTGTCATGGCTGTATTTCTTGTTGATCTCCTGTGGGAGGGGCCTGTTGTAGTGATTCTCAAGTGTCTTTGCCCCAGGCAGAAAACACTGCCCTTACCAGGGGCCGGGGTGAGTAATCCGCTCGGGTTGGCTCTCAGGAGCTTTTGTTCCCTGAGCGCTTTCCCTAGAGTTCCGGAGGACGGGAATACAAATGGCGGCCTCCTGGTCTCCGGCCTGGAGGAGCCGAGAGTCCAGGGCCCCACTCCTCAGTGCACCCTCAGAGAACAGCGCTCAGTAACTCCCGTCTGCCTGACCTCCAGCCGCGCTCCGAGCTCACTGAGCCTGCGACCAGTTCAAGGTAACACCGAGCTGTGATCTTTCTGTCGGCTCTGTCTCTGTAGCCGGTTTCCCCATTCCAATACCCTCAAGCTCTGCGACACTCAGACACCCCCGATTCTTCTGTGACCCTGCGGGACCTGAGGCCACGCTGACCCCGCGTGGGCTTCGCCCCGGTTTAGCCTCTGGAGCAATGTCCCTCAGCAGAACAGACTTTTAAAAAGTCCTGATTTTGTGCTCCGTTGCTCCACCGCTTGCTGGGAGTCGGCCCCTCCCCCCAGGATCTATCTTCCTGTCGCTTTGGATTCATTTCTTCACCAGTCCTACCTTTCAGAAAGTGGTTGTTTTTCTGTTTCTAGAATTGCTGTTCTTCTCTTCGATCTGCTGATGGATTTGCAGGTGTTTGCAATCTTTAGAGAAGCTATCTAGCTGATCTCCTGCTAGCTGAAGTAGTCTCAGCCTGCTACTTCTCCACCATCTTGACTCCTCTCCCCTGTATTTGTTTTTATTCAGTGATGTATCCTAAAGATTTTTTTGTATTCATAGTATCTACCTTTTAAAAAAATGACTGTACAAAAATTATTTGAGTTTCTATATACAATGAACAATATGAAAAGGAAATTAAGGAAAATAATTCCACTTACAATAGCATCAAAAAGGATAAAATACTAAGGAATAAACTTAACCAAGGAAGCAAAAGACTTGTAAATTAAAAACTACAAAATGTTGCTGAAAGAGATTAGAGTACATAAATACATGGAAAGAAATCCTGTGAGCATGGGTTAGAAGGCTTCATATTGTTAAGATATCGATACTACCCAAACAAACCTACTAATTTAATGCAATCCCTACCAAAAGTCCAAAATATGTTTTTCATAAATACAAAAATCCATCCTAAATCTCATCTGGACTCTCAAGAGACCATAAATAGCCAATACAATCTTGAAAAAGAACAAAGTTGAAGGACTAAGTCTCAGATTCCCTAAGTTCTTTCTTTCTCTTTTTTCTTCCAAGTTTTTATTTAAATTCAAGTTAGCTAACATATAGTGTAGTATGGGTTTCAGGAGTAGAATTTTGTGATTCATCACTTACTTATAACACCCAGTGTTCATAACAACAAGTGCTATCCTTAACGAATATCACCCATTTAGTCCATTCCCCCTTCCACCTCCCCTCCACCAAACTTCAGTTCATTCTCTATAGTTGAGTCTCCTATGATTTGCCTCCCTCTGTTTTTGTCTTAACTTATTTTTCCTTCCCTTCCCCTATGTTCATCTTAAATTTCTTAAATTCCACATAAGAGTGAAATCGTACAGCTTCAAAACAAAATACAATGATCAAAACAGTGTGGTACTGACATAAAGACAGATATACCCCAATAAAAAAGAATAGAAAGCCTAGAAATTTGGTCTCACATGTATATGGTCAGCTGATTTTTGACAAGAATGCCAAGACTACTGACTGGGGAAAGCACAGTGTCTTCAATAAATGATGCTGGGAAAAGTGGATAGCCATTTGCAAAAGAATGAATATGGACCCTTACCTTACCATATATAAAAATTAACTCAAAATGGATCAAAGATCTATATGTAAGAGGTAAAACTATAATGAAAACTAAATGAAAAACTGTGAACCAAACGACAGAATCAAAGTAAAAGGGCAATCTATGGAATTGGTGAAAATATTTGCAAATCATATCTCTAGTAAGAGGTTAATATCCAGAATATGTAAAGAACTCCTACAACTCAACAACAACAATAGCAACAACAGCAAAATCTGATAATAAAAGAACATTTCTCCAAAAAGATATATTAATGGCCAACCAGCAAATGAAAAGTATTCTCAACATAGCTAATCATTAGGCAAATGCAAATCAAAACCACAAGATACGACCTCATACCAATTAGGATGGCAACTATCAAAAAACAAACGGAAAATAACAAGTGCTGACAAGGATGTGGAGAAATTGGAAACTTTGTATACTCTTGGTGGGAATGTAAAATGGTGCAGCCACTATAGGAAACAGTATGGTTATATCTTGAAAATTAAAAATAGAATTACCATATGATCCAGAAATTCTACCCAAAAGAATTGAAAATGGGGTTACAAAGAGCTATTTGCACACCCATATTCATAGCAGAATTATCCACAATAGCCAAAAAGTAGAAGCAACCCAAGTTTCCATCAGTAGATAAATGGATTTTTTAAATGTGGTATATACATATAATGAAATATTATTTAGTCTTAGAAAGAAGGAAATTCTGATACATGCTATAACATGGATGACATGTGAAGACATTATGCTACATGAAATATACCAGTCACAAAAATACAAATGCTATATGATTTCACTTATATGAAGTATATAGAGTAGTCAGATTCATACAAACAAAATATAGAATAATGGCTGTCAAGAGCTGGGGGAGGGACAAATGGGGAGTTGTTATTTAATGGTTCCAAGTTTCAGTTTTATAAGATGAAAACAGTCTGGAGATTGGTTTCACCACAGTATGAATGTATTTAACACTCTGTACACTAAAAAATTATTATGATAGGAAATTTTATATTATGTATATTTCACCACAACTTAAAAAATGTAAATGATTGGGTACTATTCAAAGTTATGGATATACAGAAGAATATTTCACCAGTCTTCTATTGATGAAGATTTTCAATTCCTGGTGGTAAATTTCTGGGCTTAATGGTATAAAATATATTAAAATGAAAGCTATTACTAAATTTCTTTTCAAATTTTGTACCACTTTACACTTCCACTAATAATAAATAATGGCATGCATTTCCTCACTTATCAATAAAGCATGACACATAGTTAAAAGTTTTGCCAGTCTTTTGGGAGAAAAATTAATTCATTATTGTGTTAATTTACACATTATGAATCACTCAGTAAAGTTGAGCATTTGTCACCATTTTAAACATTTTTACTCTTCTTTCTAGACATTATTTTTTCATAAATTTGGCCCAAATTTATAAAGGAATTTGTGTTTTTTTCTCATTATTTTTGAACAACTTTTTTTTTTTTTTAGAAAGAGAATATAGCTGGAGAAAGGCAAAGAGGAAGAGGGAGAATCTTAAGCAGGCTCCACATCCAACGTGTAGCCCAACTCAGGACTTGATCTCAGAACCCTGAGATCATGACCTCAGCTGAAATCAAGAGTCGGTCGCTTAACCTGCTGAGCCACCCAGGAGGCATTTTTTTTTTTAATAGGTATATGAATCCTTCCATATATATTACAACTCTCTCTAGTCTGGTGCAATTTATTTTAACCATTTAAGGTTTTTGTTCTTTTATTATTTCAGTATAAACCTTAAGAAATAAACTTGAATCTGTCTGTAATTGCTTTCAAGTTTCATGAGTTAGAATGTAATTTAATTTCTTGTGGTCAATTGTTCTATTCCTACTGCCTGGAAATGCCATCTTTCCATCTATGTTAGTGTTTTTTCTCTATACTCTTTCTGTTGTAGTGCTAAATTGGATTTTTTGGCACCAATACTGCTTCATTCCATATATTACATATTTAGAGTATGTTAAATGACCATCTAGCCCATTCTGCTTCCTTTTAAAAATAAAAATTAAAAGAAATTTCTCAGATACCTTTAGATTTTTTTTTTAAGATTTTATTTACTTATTTGACAGAGATCACAACTAGGCAGAGAGGCAGGCATTGAGAGAGAGGGAAGCAGGCTCCCCACAGAGCAGAGAGCCCAACACAGGGCTCGATCCCAGGACCCTGAGATCAGGGTCCAAGCCAAAGGCACAGGACCAACACACTGAGCCACCCAGACATCCCTCTTTAGATATTTCTGTTCTCAATTTTGAAACCATCTTATCAAGCTCCATAAAAATTTTTTTTCTTTTTTTCTTTTTAAGGATTTTATTTATTTATTTGACAGAGAGAGAAATCACAAGTACACAGAGAGGCAGGCAGAGGGGGGGGGGGGAAGCAGGCTCCCTGCTAAGCAGAGAGCCCAATGCAGGACTCGATCCCATAACCCTGGGATCATGACCTAAGTCGAAGGCAGAGGCTTTAACCCACTGAGCCACTCAGGCGCCCCTCCATAAAAATTTCTATTAAGATGTTGATTAGGGGGTGCCTGGGTGGCTCAGTTGGTTAAGGAACCGACTCTCCATTTTGGCTCAGGTCTGTGATCTCAGGATTGTGGGATCCAGCCCATAAGGAGCTCCACACTCAGCAGGGAGTCTGCTTGAAATTTTCTCTCCCTTTCCTCTGCCCCTCCCCCTGCCCCTAAAATAAATAAATATTAAAAAAGAAAAAATATGTTGATTAGGGACCTTTCCTGGGTATGCCCCAAGCCAGCAGTTCTCCACTCACGCTGGCATCCAGTGAGGTGTGCCACACACTGGTGTCAATGGAACAGACCTGGGCAGCCATGTTGGCCAGGCTAGGACTGGGGCTGCTACTTCTGGCACTGCTCCTGCCCACCCAGATTTATTCAAATCAAACAACTGTTGTAACACTTTCAAGTAACTCCTCCCAAAATATCTGGACTGCCCCAAATCCAGCTAATACCACTACCATAGCAACTGGTTGTACTCTTCAGTCAACAGCTAGTCTCTTTGTCATCTCATTCACCCCTCTACATCTCTACTTTTAAGAGACTCAGGACAAGAAACATCTATACTTCCCCATCTTCTAATCCCAATCCTAACAGCATCTAGATATCCAGTGTGATAAGGAAAACACAAGTCTTCACTGAATCTGCTAATTCTACTCCTTATTTTATTGACACAGAAAATGTTGAGGAACCCAAATTCGATTGGTTTGGAGAACATGTGAAGAGTCTACTGTCTCCCCTAGATGATGAGTGTCTATTAAATCTACCATAGTTTCATGTACACAATTAAGAGACAACATCCAAGATTAGTTAAGACATGATTTCTTTAAATGTGGCTTAAAAAGTATGGACACATTGGGCCCCTGGATGGTTCAATCAGTTAAGCATTTGCCTTCAGCTCAGGTCATGATCCCAGGGTCCTGGGATGGAGTCCCACATAGGGCTCTCTGCTCAGTGGGGAGTCTGCTTTGCCTTCTTACTCTCCCTCTGTGTTCTCCCTCTTTCTCTCTCAAATAAATAAAAATCTTCTAAAAGAAAAAACCATTTACATGTAAAATTCTACCTTGAAAATGAAAATAGAGTTCACCTTACCTAGATATAAAGGATGGGATATAAACAGATTCAGTTTTCATTTGGTTCATTAAATCTTTAAAACCATAAAACAGATAACACAAAAAGCTTCCATGATTCTATTTATACATATATTAGAAGGAACTTCCAGGTGTTACTGTAAATCCTCAGTGTGTTGTTTCAGCAGTCCTAGCTTAATAACCTATGTACTCTAGATAAAGTTTTACATTGTTAAGCTATCCCTGTTTCTTAGGACTGAAGTCTTTCTTCTGAGGCTTTGGATTTAACATAGCACTTGATTTTTTATTTTTATTTTTTTATTTTATTTTTTTTAAAGATTTTATTTATTTATTTGTCCAAGAGAAAGAGAGGGAGAACACAAGCAGGCAGAGTGGCAGGCAAAGGCAAAGAGAAGCAGGCTCCCCACTGAGCAAGGAGCCTGATGTGGGACTCGATCCCAGGACCCTGGGATAATGACCTGAGCTGAAGGCAGCGGCTTAACCAACTGAGCCACCCAGGTGTCCCTTGGTTTTTTATATAGTAATTGATATGTGCCAGGGCAATGATGGATTGGAATCTATACCAGACTGAAGCATTATGAGTAGATTTTGCTTATATACTTATCACCTATTCTTACTCAACTAGAGTGCAAGATTCATTTAGCTAAGCTGAGAGTAGAACCACATTGACCTCAGCTAATTTCAAAATGCTCTTTATTTCCACAAATGTTAAATACTTTTCACAGTTTAAAAAACTATCTGTTTTGGGGCACCTATATGGTTCAGTTGGTTAAGGGTCTGCCTTCAGCTCAGGTCATGAACCCATGGTCCCAAGATCTAGCCCCACATTAGGCTTCCTGCTCAGCTAGAGCCCGTTTCTCCCTCTCCTCCCCACTTGTGATCTCTTACTATCCCTCTCTCTCTCTCTTTCTCAAATAAATAAAATATTTTTAAAAAATAAAAATGAAAAATGATCTGTTTTGAATGTAAAGTTGACAAATCTTGATATTAAAAAGGCAAAATATGTATAGGAGCCAAAATTGTAAATAAAATATTTGGGAAGTGAAGACTAGAAGCTTACCTTAAGTTCAAAAAATCTTTTATATTCTTTCTTCAAATACTTTAAAAACAAACAAACAAACAAAAACCTGGTTCAGAATTGTCATATTTGGACACTTTCTGTTAGTATTTTTAGATAGTTAGAACCCGGTCCTAAGCCTAAAGTGGGCTTGTGTCGGAAAAGTAAATACTTTCACAACTGCCTAGATACATAGAAAGCTTTTTAAAACTAGACATTCTCAGTCTTTTGTTCACATGGCCATACACTGATGCTTAGATGTTCCAATATTTAATATAGCCACAGTAGTCTTGATAACCAAAATCATTTTTTCCCATCTTTAGGAACCTATACTGGAACAACCATATTCAGCAAATCTCTAGCTACTGTGTGTGTGAATGAACATTCTATTGGATTTCATTCCTGAATGCTATATACCTATTTTGGATTGTATATTGTGTTTGTGTATTTATGCTTGGGTTCATTGTAATTTCTCATGTTTTGGAATCGACTTGCTTTGAACACAAACTGTAAATAAAAAGAAATGGTTGAAAGAACAAAAAAGGATGTTGAGAGAAGGGGGGTGGGGTTATGGACATTGGGGAGGGTATGTGCTTTGGTGAGTGCTGTGAAGTGTGTAAACCTGGCGATTCACAGACCTGTACCCCTGGAGATAAAAATATATGTTTATAAAAAATAAAAATTTATATAAATAAATAAATAACCAAATAAGCAAAAAAAAAAAAAAAGGATTAAACTGAAGTTGTACAGTTATTTGGAAGGGGAGATTAACATTTTTCTAGTATTTAGTAATTTATCTCAAGAATATAATATGCTTTCCTTTTTAAATTTCAATTTTCTAATTAAATTTTAGTTAACATATAGTGTAACAGTTTCGGAAGTAGAATTTATTGACTCATCACTTATGTATAACACCCACCATCCCTGGCAACAAGTGCCTTCCTTAATTCCCATCAACCATTTAACTCATCCCTCCGCCCACCTCCTCTCCAGCAAAACCTCAGTTTTTTTCTCTATAGTTAAGAGTTTGTTTTCTGGTTTGCCTCTCTCTTCTTCCCCCTATGTTCATCTGTTTCGCATTCTGTATATTTTCAGGATCTTATATATAGGATGTTTTAAAATGCAATGTTGACATTTCATTTCTTATTTACTTTAAAACACATTTAATGGTTTCATCTTAATCTTATATTCTTCCAGCATACTGAAATGGTTTAAACAATGTTTTTTTTCCCGTGGATTTTTCAAAATGTACTTTTTTCTTTTTTACAAATGACACTTTTGTTTTTTTTGTTATACTACTTATTTTTTATTCATATTTTGTTCCATTTGCTAAGTACAACAGTACAATGTTGCACAGTACCTATGTTAGAGGACATTTTTGCCTTTATTTACTTTAATAGCTATGCTCTTACTGTCTTTTCATTAAGTATTTATCCTTTTTGAAGCAGAGCTCTTTCGATCAACGAAATACCTTCTATTCATACCTTGACCAAAGTTTTATCAGAAATGACCGTTGGAATGCAAGTTGGCGCAGTCACTTTGGAAAATAGTGTGGAGGTTCCTCAAAAAATCAAAATAGAGCTAACCTATGATCCAGCAATTGTACTACTGGGTATTTACCCCAAAGATACAGATGTACTGAAAAGAAGGGCCATATGCACCCCAGTCTTCATAGTAGCAATGTCCATAATAGCCAAACTCTGGAAAGAGCCCAGATGCCCTTCAACAGACAAAATGATAAAGAAGATGTGGTCCATAGGTACAATGGAATATTACTCAGCCATAAGAAAGGAAGAATCCCAGTTTTTGCATCAACATGGATGGGACTGGAAGAGATTATGCTAAGTGAAATAAGTCAAGCAGAGAAAGTCAGTTACATATGGTTTCACTTACTTGCAGAACATAAGGAAGAGCATGGAGGACATTAAGAGAAGGAAGTGAAAAATGAAGGAGGGGGAAATCGGAGGAGAAGAACAACCATGAGAAACTGTAGACTCTGAGAAACAAATGAAGGAGTTTAGAGGGGAGGCATGTGGGGTGATGGGTTGGCCCAATGATGGGTATTAAGGAGGGCACAGACTGCATGGAACACTGGGTGTTACACGTAAACGGTGAATCTTGGAACACTACATCAAAAACTAATGACATACTGTATGGTGACTAAAATAACATAATAAAAAATCATTTTAAAATATCAACAGCATTGGGGCGCCTGGGTGGCTCAGTGGGTTAAGCCGCTGCCTTCGGCTCAGGTCATGATCTCAGGGTCCTGGGATCGAGTCCCACATCGGGCTCTCTGCTTAGCAGGGAGCCTGCTTCCTCCTCTCTCTCTCTCTGCCTGCCTCTCTGCCTACTTGTGATCTCTGTCAAATAAATAAAATCTTTAAAATATATATATATATCAACAGCACCATTTACTACTAATAAAAATAAGACTACCAAATCCTTTCAAAAAAAGAAAGAAAAGAAATGACTGTTTAATTTTTTAAATTTTCTGTCATATTTTGATCATGAAAATTTTCTGTTAATATAGCTGATTGTCTTAATAAAATCCTATTCTTTAAAACACAGAAAAGAGGGGCACCTGGGTGGCTCAGTGGGTTAAGCTTCTGCCTTTCGCTCAGGTCATGATCTCAGGGTCCTGGGATGGAGCCCCACATCAGGCTTTCTGCTCAGTGGGGGGCCTGCTTCCCCCTCTCTGCCTGCCTCTCTGCCTACTTGTGATCTCTCTGTCAAATAAATAAATAAAATCTTTAAAAAAAAATACAGAAAAGAACAATGAATACTGTAACAAATGCCCATAAGGTCACTGCAAAAAAACAAAACAAAACAAAACAAAACAAAAAAAACCTTTTAACATATTAACACATTTTTCCAGGTGTTTTTTCCAAATTTATGCTCCAAGTAAATCACACAAGAAATATCTCTGTTCACAGATGGCATCATTTATATATAGAAAATCCTAAGGAATCCATTAAAAAAAAAAACCTATTAGAACTAATAAAGAAGCTCAGCAAAGTTTCAGAACACAAGATCAACATGTAAAATTTTTATAATTTTCCATTGCTAGTTGCTCACCTCAAATAAGCTTACCTACATAGACGTATATGCATGGAAGAATCTGGGGAAAAGGGAATTCAGTGTTTGTTAACTGCTCTAGAATTCAGTACCTGTTTTCAGGACACAGGTGCATATATTCAAATAACAACATTGGTGAACACTTGGTATGTGCTGGGCACTATTCGTGTGCTTTCCATGTATTAAAGCATTAATGTGTTAGCTTATCAACACATAGTCACAGAGAGTATTATCATTCCCTTTTCACAACTGAGAAAACTGAGGTAGAGAGTAGTTAAGTAACTTGGTCACATACATAGATTAGCAAAGCCAAGATTATGTATTTTCTTTCCTCAAAAGAGAGCTGAAAGAGTTTCTTTGAAGAAAAGGTAAGGAAGAGCACCAGACTCAGAGCTACAAGAACCGAGTCAGGTGCTTGGGTGGTGCAGTCGGTTAAGCATGAGACTGTTGGTTTCCAGGCAGGTTGCAGTGTCAGGGTTCTGAGACCTGGTACTGGTATTGGCTCTGTGCTCAGCAGGGAATCTGCTTGGGATTCTCTCTCTCCCTCTGCCTGCCCTCCACTCTCTCTCCCTGTCTCTTTTTCTCTCTCTCCCTGTCTCTGAAATAAATAAATCTTAAGAAGGAAGGAAGGAAGGAAGGAAGGAAGGAAGGAAGGAAGGAAGGAAGGAA
>NC_081558.1:97212241-97223642 GCF_022355385.1 Mustela nigripes
AGAAAAAAAGAAAGAAAGAAAGAAAGAAAGAAAGAAAGAAAGAAAAGATAAATAACTGAGTCTTTCCTCTTGCTCCTCCCCTAGCTAGCTGTGTGACCTTGGATGGACAATTTATTTCTCTGAAACTCTGGCTCTTCATCTACTGAAAGAAAAAAAAAAAGAAAGAAAGAAAGTTGGACTAAGTGAAAGCTAAGGCTCCCACTAGCTCTTATTCTCTTACATCGGACTTACGTTGTGCCTGATTTCTGATTTACAAACCTTTCCTCTTTCCCAGACATGAGGGGAAAGAAGAGGGCCCGGAGAGGACAGCCACTTACTTGTCATGACAAGAAATAGGAGAAACAGAAACAGGACCGCATGTCGCTTGCACAAGTTGCTGCTTCAGCCAGTGATGGGTTTAGGTGAAAAGCACGGTTATAATTAGAGCAGCCTGAATGCTCCACCAGCCACAGTGAGCACAGTTGGATCTGCTGACTGCACGCACACGAGTCTGAGAGGCCACTCTGGCCTTGAAAATGATCCTTTTTAAATGGATTTTCCCCCTTCCTCAAGGGAGAGAAAGCCTATTGATATAAAAGCTCACTTCCCTTCCGGCTTCCTCCTGCTAAACGCTGCCCCAATGGAGACCAAGTGTTGATAAATAGGGGGAAAGAAAAAAAAATCGTAAGCTGAGCTTGGTCACATTGCCCCCTTGTGATATAGTTTTATTTTTAACTTCGAAACACTTGAACTATTTCTGCTGAAGTTTTCTCTGCTTCCCCTGCTTCCTCAACAGAACTCTGTCCTCTGCTGCAGCAGATGCACCCCAGCCACTTCCTGCGATCCCAGCCACACAGTCAAGGGACACAGGTGCAGCAGATGCTGACTCAGCCCGTGCAATCAAGGTAAGCTTTTCAAAGGGGAACAGGTGAACCAAGGGGGCCTTTGGAGTGGTGAACATGGAGATAGAGGCTGGGCTGTGCATCACCTTTTTGCTCTGAGCAAGAAGATGGTTAAGCAAATTAGCTACCTGTGGTGGGGAAAGCGGTTGGCTCTGAGAATAAGACCCAGCCATATGGAAACTCTTGTTTTAAATCTAAAATGTTGGAGCAGGAAAAAATTACCTGCTTTCAGGCAGCTTACGTTCTTTCTTTTACAACCAACAGAACGGGGCTATGTGAGAACTCCAAAGCTACACAGTAGTAATGGGGGCTTGGGGAGGGCAGAGGAGGTGGTGAGGAGGTAGGTGGAAAGGCTAGAACCCAGGATTTCTATTTTTTAAACTCCAAATGCTGTGATCTTTTCATGGATATATATTGACTGTGTTAACTGCAAGTCATTCTTGCGTGCACACCATTTCATGTCCCTTAAATTCCAACCCCCGTGTCACGCTTCTGGTTAACAGGGCACAGTTATATTCACTGCATGCACTGTTTACACTTAGTCTGTAGAGCATAAGATCTGTTTTTCTCTAACAATATTCCCTAAATGCGGTTCTCTCCTTCCCAAATCTCTGGACTCCAAAATGCACCCAGAGAATAGAAGTGCAAATATTTTACAAACTGAAAAACTTACACAGGCTTTTGCATGCAAACCAAAAATTATTACAGGCTTGAAGCTTGTACATCCAGAGGGAAAAAAAGAAAATGATTAATGATACTTGAGGTATTGAAAGCTTTAAAATGTAGGTTATTTCTAGTTTTTAAAATAACTGCATAGTGTTGCATGCACAAAGAAATTGTCAGGGATAAGTGAGCAGTGTTTATTTTCTTGTTTTCCTCTGGGCCTCGCTTTAATGTTTATAGTTCAGCTAAGGACATCCTAGGAAGTAGCCTATGCAGCAAAAGGGATTCTGTACACTCTGAACTTTGTGGTCTACAGGCTAAAGCCACCAATGCCAAGTAAAAGGAGACCTACCCAGATACCCTACCTCCTGGATTCCTTCCTTCCTGCCTCTATAACCTCCAGACATATCCCATAACTGTGCTATGGATGTCTAGGTTATACTTAGGCTGGTTTGCTAGGCACAGTGCATTAGGTATAATTGCCTAACTTCATTTAATTTTGTCAGGGTTTCCATGGCACCAAGGTCTTCAGGGTATATGCTGGGATGCTATCCTAATGAGAGTGGGGCATGTTGATTTAGGAGAGCCAAGCAGACAGGTTGACTCATAGCTACCCCTAGATAATCTGGCTAATTAGCACTTTCTTGGCCAATACAAAATATTAATTTAAAATACTGATACTAATAATAGAAGCACCATATATGAGAATTAACTAGGATATAATGAAAATGCTGGAATCATTGCCTAGAAGCCCAAGATTATGGACCCAGATGTGGGAATTATCATCAGCCAACTGCTTGTATTAAAATCTCGAGCAAAGGGATTGTTTTAGTAATTTACTTTATACATTTTCTTTCCTTAGAACTAAATATCATCATAGCAGGGGAACAATTTAACAATATATAATTAAAGTAACTAATTAATTGGCTGGGAAACAGATTAAGAGCTAAAGAATATCCCTGATCTTTAACTTTTGACCTTGTCACTTCCACTAAAGTTAAAGCTCAGGAATAAATAATTATCACCAGGGCCAACCACATGAGGAGGCA
This sequence comes from Mustela nigripes, assembly GCF_022355385.1. Classification (NCBI taxonomy): domain Eukaryota; kingdom Metazoa; phylum Chordata; class Mammalia; order Carnivora; family Mustelidae; genus Mustela; species Mustela nigripes. The sequence continues at coordinate 97,214,835 of NC_081558.1, forward strand.
AAATAGTTAGTTGCTGACATCATGTGAGGTTGCTGAAAGGGTCCCTTGCCTAAAAATATCTCCCTGACATCAACCCTGTTTGCCTACTAATTTTAAAATTATAGTAAAGAATGTTAAAGCTATTATCTGTTAATCCCATTCTCTTTTGCTTGTGTCAGTGATTTAAATATATTTGCTATATGCCTTCTCATGACCTTGTTGGCCAGTGACACTCAGGCTCCGCCTCTTCCTCATTCTTCCAGGCTCTGCCCTATTTTGCCCTTGGTACCATCTAAGCTGCCCCCCATGCCCTTGGCCACCACCCCTACACAGGTAGCTCTGTGTGGCATGTGGTTTCCAAAGAATTCTCACTATTACATCAAGGTGAGAAGCAAAGGCAAGGCACTTTACCTCTCTGCGCCTCAGTTTCTCTTGCAGTAAATGAAGAGGTTAAACTAGACACTTTCCTTTCAAAGGGAGGTCCTTTGACCATCAACTCTGCCTGGAGCGTGTTATGGATCGGAAGACTCTCAGACCACACTCCCATTCTGCCAGATTAGAATCTGCATTTTAAAGAGATTGCCCAGGTGATTCCTATATATACATTGAAGATTCAGGAGCTCCAGAGCAGAGGATCTGTGGTTATGCACCTGACCCAGACTTCTGATTAATGGCTGCAAGCGTTTCAAACAAGTGCTATAACCTCCTGAAAACAATTCTGGCAGCTGAGTGTCTATTATAACTTGAACCCGAAGAAGTCTTTTCCATTCAGTTACTGCTCCATTCACCTAATAACATGGAAAACATTTCTCTTTCTTCCTTAAAAAAAAAAAAAAAAGAAGCCCCAGGGGGTTGCCTAGGTGGTTCAATGGGTTAAGGTTTTGAGTCCTGATTTCTACTCAGGTCATGATATCAGGGTCATAGGATTGAGCCCCACGTCCAGGTCCAGCTCATGCTGAGCATGAAGCCTACTTGGGATTCTCTCTCTCCTTCTCCCTCTACCCACCCAACCACACTCGAATGCATGTGCTTTCTCTCTCTCTAAAAAGAAAAAAAAAAAAAAAGCCCCAAATTAGCATACATTTGACATCATTACACTTTCCTCCTAAATTTGTTTCAAACTGGTCTCACAGCTCTCTCAAAATGCTTCTTTCTTTAGAGTTCTATTCAGTTTCATTCATTTCAATGCTATTGAATAAACATTCAGTGCTAGGAGCACCTTAGATATACTCACTCTCTCAGTCTCTCAGAAACTATTTTGTACATTCTTTGGGGAGCATTTTTGTTCTCCCTTGATATTCCAGTCAGAGCTCTTTTCCTGCCTGAACACACTCTCCTGGCCGGGAAATTTCTGCTTCATTTATGGCCTTCATCCCTGAGCACACCATCCCAGCAACTTCCCTTTGGAGGAACTGATTCTGCAGCCCATCACAAAAAAGAAGCCAATTTCAACCGACACCTTCTTTTTTTTTCCTTAATGAACAGAATAATGTATGTAGAGAAACAATAAAAATGACAAACCTGCACCTAGGAAACAAAGATGCCTCTATCTGCCTCTGTGGCATCTGAAGGATCCTCCAGCCTGGATGCAGTACTATTTGAGTTCCAGAGCTGAAGGAATGAATGTGGTGAATACAAGGTGCCCAAGGGAGTGAGTTCAGGGGGACTCATACTCTTAAAGGAGTAATTATTTTATTTTATTTTATTTTTTATTTTTATTTTAAAGATTTTATTTATTTATTTGACAGAGAGAAATCACAAGTAGATGGAGAGGCAGGCAGAGAGAGAGAGAGAGAGGGAAGCAGGCTCCCTGCTGAGCAGAGAGCCCGATGCGGGACTCGATCCCAGGACCCTGAGATCATGACCTGAGCCGAAGGCAGCGGCTTAACCCACTGAGCCACCCAGGTGCCCAGGAGTAATAATTTTCTTAAATGGGATTTAAAGATTATTAACCTGGCAGTGGAATATAAGATACAATGGAGTGAGGGAGAACTGGACATGGAAAGGCCAGCCCAAACCTGCATGAGTGATGCAATGGGAAGACAAAAAGACCCGGACGTGGAGGTGACCATGAGAATGACCTTCCTCTTAGGGGAAGGATGAACAACTGAGTGACCCTTTCCCTACTTTGTCTCATTTGTCATAATCCTATGGGTTGTTATGAACTGCACTTTATGGATGAATAAATTAGCTCTAGGGAGATTAACTTGTCCAAAATTACATAGCTAACACATGAGAGTGTTCGTTAGTTTACTTTATATTGGGAGAGTCAGATAAGGTCTCTTATGGAGGTAACATATCAGCTGAAATCTGAAGAGCAAGAAGGAGCCTGTAACACAAAAAGGAAGGGGTGAATTTTGGTAGAAAGAACAAGCATAAAGGCCCTACACAGGAATAAGTGACAATGCTGGAGCAAAGTGCTCAAGGGTAAGGTGAGGTAGAGGAGGCCAGCAGTGGACCACATTGGAGGGGACACTCATGCAGGGCCTTGTGGACCAAGATAAGGAGTCAGAGTTTATTCCTTGTGATGGGAATCCACTGGAGATTCTAAGTGGGAATAGTGACCCCGTGTTAAAATTGTGGAACTCTTTCTCAAACTCCACATATGATTGGAATCATAGGGCATTTGTCTTTCTCTGACTGACTTATTTTGCTTAGCGTAATACAATCTAGCTCCATCCACATATTTCATATGGCAGGATTTCATTTTTTGATGACTGAGTAATATTCCATTGTGTATATATATTTACCACATCTTCTTTACCCAATTATAAGTTGATGGACATTTGAGCTCTAAAGGAGAAAAAAAAAAGGAGAGAAGGAAACAAGCCGTAAGAGACTCTTAACGATAGAGAATAAACCGAGGGTTGATGGTGGGAAGTGGATAGGGGATGACTAGATAGATGGGTGATGGGTATTAAAGAGGGCAGTTGTTTTGATGAGCACTGGGTGTTGTATATAAATGATGAATCACTGAACTCTACTCCTGAAACCAATATTGCACTGTATGTTAACTAAATTTTTTTTTTAAAAAGCTGTTGAAATCACTCCTTCTTCTGGTAAATATAGATTACAGAGCATCAGATGGGAGGGGTGAGACTAATTATAGTCTTTTGCACCAGAGTGGATAAGGAATGATGGTGCTTGGATGCAGGCAGTGGTGGTAGAGATGGAAAGAAATGGACAGAAGTGCCCAATGCCCTTTTGGGACTTTCCCCAAGGCCTTCCTACCTAACTTATTCCAATGTAGGGCCCTGTGCTAGTTCTTTTGTGATTGGGAGCGCAAAATCGACCAGCTTCTAGCTCAGTGGTTCTTAAACTTGAGTTTATGACGGCATCAGTTGGATGTAGTTGTTCTGATTCAATTTGGTAGGGCCCAATAATTTATATTTCTAACCAGTTCCTGGGTAATACTGACATTGTGGGTCAGGTTACCACACTTTAAAGGCCATTGTTCTAGCTGACTCTCCTTTTCATATTAACTTACTCCTTTCTGAGTGATCAACACAGCACCACAACCTGCATCAAATGTTCCTCCTTTGCCAGGTTCTTAATTATCCTCTATTTCTGTAAAGAAATATCCATCCTTTAAATTCATGTACCTGGTCTTTCCATCTATTCATATTCCACTTAAACTGCATCCAGTGCAACCAGTAAAATCTAGGTCTATGTAGATTTTTTTTTAATGCTAAAGTCTAAATTATATTATTTTGACTGCTATCTCCTCCATTCAGGGAAGCTTTAAGACATATTCTGGGGAGAGTGTTTTACAGTGTTTTGACCATAGACTTGGTTGAAGTTTATTTTTAAGAGGAGGGGCTGTATTGCCTTTTCAGACAGGAAGTAAGAATTTAAAGATGAACATAGGAGCAAAGAAACTACAGGAGGAAATAGCACCTGGATAAAAATATATGGTTTCAGGCATCGAATTTTGTCAACTTTTTCCACAGTGAAGAATTTGTATAATGCACATGCTTTAATTTAATAGATTTTCCAGTTTAAACTTCAGAATATGTATTATATTATAGATTTTAATCCTAAAAACTTCACTTTCAGGGACGCCTGGGTGGCTCAGTTGGTTAAGCAGCTGCCTTCGGCTCAGGTCATGATCCCAGCGTCCTGGGATCGAGTCCCACATCGGGCTCCTTGCTTGGCAGGGAGCATGCTTCTCCCTCTGCCTCTGTCTGCCTGTGCTCACTCTCCCCCCCTCTCTCTCTGATAAATAAATAAAATCTTTAAAAAAAAAAAACACTTCACTTTCATATGGCTACTACCTCCAATGCAAAGCCATGAGACCTGGATACTTTTCATATTTCCTCTATCCAGATGGGGCACAATATGGGATGTGGCCCAGAGGAGAACAACAACAAAAAAAAATCATCATGGGGATGAAGGTGCTTTCTATGAATTTCCTATGAATGAAGAATATCTAGCTCCCTATAATCTGGAAATATTATAGATGTATATATCTTCCTGTGCCCAGCTGGAGGAAGAGGAGCTCTCCTTTGATGGGCTCTAGTTATGGGCTTGCTTTCTTCCCAAATCACAGGGATAGAACACATGTCTCTGTGGGTCTCTGAGGGATGCAGCATGATATACCAAAGAGTACAGGGTTTTAAACCAGATAAACTTAGGCATCTTTGTGTTCCACTGTAAATGGAAATGGTAATACCCAGGTCTTATGGCCATCATGAGGATTAAATGAGATGTTATGTAGAGAACATGGTAGAACTAAAATCTTACTACTCTTTCTCTCTGGCATCCAAAATGTATAAAAATCACTCAATCTAGGACAGTCAGACAAACACTGTGGAGGATAAGGATCCAGTCCTTACACTGAAGTGGAGATTAGGAGAACAAGGCATCCTGTGTCACAAGATAACTGTAATTTGATCATCTTGGAGCAAGACCAAGTGGCTACAACCTAATATGATCAACCAAGTATCTATGTTTGTGTGGGACTAAGAGGTTTCCTGGGATCTGGAACTTTCAGAACTAAAACTAAGAGAGTCCCAGGCAAACCAGAAAGATGGCCATACTGCTTACTCAGCAATAATTAGACAATAAAGAATTTGGATTGTCCTTTATCTCAGTGGGAACAAATTCCTGTAGATATACAGCAGAAGGTTCAGATATGAGTCTTTATGCCTCCTAAGTGTGGTCTCCACTTACCGTGTCTTTCTGCTCAGCACATGTCCTCTCTCAAAGTCACTTATTTGATGTAGCTCCAGAGCCTGGCAGAAGATCTTTAAATAGCATCATTAAAAACAAAACAAACATAAGAAACAGCATCTTTGTTGCCTATGTGCATTGTTTTTCTTTTCTCTTAAAGGAATATTTTAAAATAACTTCGAAGACGTGGAGAGCAACAGGGCTCCACCACAAATGTTTCCAACTTCAATAGCACTGTTCACAAGAACCTTTCTTTGTAATGCTGAAGGATAAGAACTGATTGGTCTTGGAGTTCTTCACCACTGTCCCTCAAGCCAGACATATCCCTGCAGCTGGGACAGAGTTCTCTCTACACAAACAGAACACACAGACCTAGCTAGACCTGCTTTTCCCTTCCAAGAAACTATCTCAACTTTGTGGCAGAACCAGGCTGGCAAATAAGAAGTTGGACTTTCCTGCTGCTGGTAGCTTCTTTCATGTAGTTGTATTCTATTTGCAACCTAACTCTTCTTTCTCACTTAAAACCCAGTGCGGGGGTATTCCTGGGTGGCTCAGTGGATTAAGGCCTCTGCCTTTGGCTCGGGTCATGATCTCAGGGTCCTGGGATCGAGCCCCAAATTGGGCTCTCTGCTCAGCAGGGAGCCTGCTTCCCCCTCTCTCTCTGCCTGCCTGTTTGTGATCTCTCTCTCTCTCTCTCTGTGTGAAATAGATAAATAAAATATTAAAAACAAAACCAGTAGGGGAGTCTGAATCATCCAGAATCCATCTTTATTCATGAGTGTCTTTTATGCATAGAAAGCAGATGAGCACATTCTCCCAGCCAGGGCATAGGCCCTGCTAATATTGGAACATGTGTTCAATGGCTTTCCTCTCCCCTCTAAGCAAATACCACATTTTGAATGGCAAGTGTCCCATTGCACAACTAAAATGCCATATTTGTTCTGACAAGAGCTCTTTGGGGAACCGCCATGAGCAATGGCATTGTTAGCATTGTTCTTAATCTTGAGGCATTCAAGGTCATTGCTCACCCTTTCCATTACATCAGGACACATGGTCCTGACTCTTCACTCTCTGGTCTCTCCTTCTCTGGCTTTACTTCTCCTTACTGTCACAGTGGTCATATTCAGCTATGTACTTCATGGCTCAGATGCCTATTCCATGTTCTTCTTTCCCCAGTTATGGCTTCCTCTCTCACTTCTAAGTGACTCATTCTCAAATCTCCATCTTCCCATTCTACCCATCTCCTTCCATCCACATGATCTGTCATCACCTTAAGCAAACTTGTATTAAACTTATGGGGCTCATCTCCCCCCCTAAAAAACGGATTCCTTCCTCTGACTTCTATTTTTCTCAGAACTAAATGATTCAAAATCTTGGCATCAAATTTGACTCTTTTTTTTTTTTTTTTTTTTTTTGCCATATCCAGCTGGAAACAAAAATTCTGTGATTCCCTTGCGATGCCTGCCCTCGGCCTCATCCTGCATAGCTCCACTACCATCAGTCCAACCCCCGCAGCTTCATTGCACTCTCCACGAAGCAGATTCTTGCTCTGTCCTTCCATGCCATCACTCCACAGTATTAAATGGTCCTTTATTGAGCACCAAATAATTCCATATGTGTTAGCCTCATATTTACAAATTTTCACAGCAAGTCCTCAGTGGACTTTTCCCCCCACGTGTGATCAATCTGGGATATAGCAGAAGCCTAACTGAATGTTCAGTTTTATGTTAGAAGGTCCAGGAGCTAGACTCCTGCGTCCAAAAGATGTCATCTTTCCCTATCTTATTCTGCTCTGTCTCAGTCCTGCCCTCACAGTCCTCCCCTCTGCTCAATTCCCTCTCTGGATTTAACACCTTCATTTATCTTTTCCCGGGCCCTGAATCTGCTTGTTGTTCTCTCTTGTAACTTCTTACCTGCCTCCTGATTCAAGCTCTTAGGGATGTAGGACTATCTGCCACAATCCCTCTTTCACACTCAGTAGTTCCAGTGCGTAAGAATCAGATGGGTAATGTGTTAAGGACGTGAATCCCAGACATCCCTCATTTAACCCAGAGATGCAGTCAGCCTAGCAGTGCTGTCGGATAGAACTTTGTATGCAGATGGAAATGCTCTATGCGTGTTGTCCAATAGAGTAGCTACTAACCATATGTGACACCTGAAACTTGAAAGGTAGCTAGTATGACCAAGAAACTGAATTATTAATTTTATTTCAATTTTATTAAATTTAAATAGCCATAGTGGCTGCCATATTTATAGTGCAGATTTATAGATTTAACACACATGACAGCTGATTCTACTGAGCACAGGTGTTTAAGAACTACTTAAATAAGCAGTCCAGGTGATGTTTATTCTCCCTTACTAGCACACTGCAGATAGTCAGCAAATGTGTGTTGAAGGAATGGATGAACAAACGAATACAAGAACAAATCAGAATATGATTTCCTGGGGTGCCTGGGTGGCTCAGTGGGTTAAAGCCTCTGCCTTTGGCTCAGGTCATGATCTCAGGGTCCTAGGATCGAGCCCCGCATCGGGCTCTCCACCCAGTGAGCCTGCTTCCTTCTCTCTCTCTGCCTGCCTCTCTGCCTGCTTGTGATCTCTCTCTGTCAAATAAATAAATAAAATTAAAAAAAAAAAGAATATGATTTCCTTGAGACATAAGGCTGTCTCTTCTGGAAAAAATAGTTGAGGGGACTTTTCCAAATTGAAAGAGTTTAAGAAGACTTACCAACCAAATGTAATAAATTGACATTAAATGTATTCTGGCTCAAAATTTAAAAATTTTTAAAAAAATATAAAAGACTCATATGGATTTAGGAAGGACAAGATGGCGGGGAAGTAGGAGGAGGCGCCGTTTCAACCTGTACCCTAAAGTGAGCTGATTACCTACCAAAGAACTCTGATCACCCATGAAATCAGCCTGAGATCAGAATTATATGCCTCTGGATCTCTACAGGGGCAGAAGACGCCAGTGGGCAGGTAAAGCAGAGTGGGAACGGTGGACTGATCTAGAAAGATAAACAAAAGGGGGAGGGAACCACCAGAGGCGACCGGTTGGAAAGTAATACCCCAATACTATCGAGAGTGCCCTGCGTCTGGGGACCAGCATTAACTTGGAGACTGGTTGAAAGCACTCCAAAAGAGCAAAGGATCGCGATGGGGGGGGGGGGGGAATCGGGGTGGCTAGGGACAGGGGCTTAAGTCCCCAGACCCAGAACAGCCTCCCCTGGCACTGAGCCAGAGAGAGTGCATTGGAGAAACCAGGTCCCTGAGCCGCCAGCGCGCCCAAGAACGCATGGGGTCCAGCTCCTGTGAGGGGCTGGGAGCCTCGCCAGAGGGCAGAACGCGGAGCCATGATAACAGAGCCTGAGACGCGCATGCTCCTCATCCTCCCCTGAGAGAGGCGCTCGAAGGCCCAGCCTGGTGCTCTCCGACCCGAGCCACTGTATCAGAGCCTGAGACGCAGGCACGACCCACACTCTTCCCTGGGAGAGGTGTGCGCAAGCTTGGCACTCTTAGACCCAGAAAGACCAGGCACTCCCAGCCCGGTCCAGCGGGAAAATCTCAGTGTGTAATTGCTGCTTGGAACCTGTCTGGCAGTCTGGAGCTGCCCAGACAGCATCCGCTGCCATGGTTTTGGGTACAAGCAGAAGATCCTGC